>NC_056747.1:355800771-356063271 GCF_019279795.1 Protopterus annectens | reverse complement strand
CTATGAACTGCAACTTTTGAAGGCTCTATTTGATTTGCCATTCCCAATGAATGGTCTTTGTTTTATTGTTATTCAGTCAGAAGAGTAGATACTTTGTTTCTTTAACAGTTTTTTAAACATTCTTGTGCATCTGCATGATCTCTTAGAAGGATTTGGAAGAAAGAATCAGTCATTTTGTGCAACTCAGGTTTGAAAACAACACAGCCGGGAAATAGAATGGTTAGGCAATGCTCAAGACTTAATTAAAATTTGGGGCTACTTCTTGCAAGAATGTTTTTCTAAGCTTATAGTGAATTGTGTTTGCATGTTTTGCCACTGTTTTACATATTTATGAATTACATGCATATTCCATTATAAAATATTGCACAAAGATGAATTGCAAAGTGGATGTTTAAAAGATTTTAGGATGTTTTCACTGATACCAAGCTGGATTGTTTTTTTTTAGTATTCTGGCACACTAGATGGCTTTCAGGTATGAAGTAACAAATGCAAAGGGCATTTATGGTAGGGGTAGGAAGAACTGTTTGCTTTACTCTTGTCACATTTTTGTTAACTGGGCTGCCATAGGGCCACACGTTCTCTAGTATTCTGGGTCTATCAGCTGCTTCTTCTGTCATAGTTTAATGTTGATAATGTATGAACTTATATGAAGAAATGGTTGCCACTGTAGCAGTTAGGCAGAAAGACATGTAGGAAATATTGTCCAATGTTCAAGTTCTAATGACTCATAAATAGGAAATATAGGTTTCCAGCCCCTCTTGGACTATTTGGTACAATGCGCCTCTGTCCATTAAAGGTGAGCCAAATGTTCTTGAACCTCATGTTTTATTTATTTATTTGTCTTTTGTTAACCGGGTTAGCCCACTGGGCTGGGGCCCCATTTTCAGTGGAGACCTAAGGAGAAAAGCTCCACAAACTCATGATAAAAAGATGATGCCAAAAATAATACACAAATCGTAACAATACCAAGTTACATTGCAAGTTTAAGAACATTAAAAAGGGCAAGACAAAAAGGCATGTTAGTAACAACATTAATGCCTTGTAGAATTCATTAAAAGTATACATTTTGAGCATGCACAGCAAAATGATAGAGGTCGAGTTGGTGGAACAAAACAGAAGAATAGTAAGTGGGGTGTAGAAAAGAGTGAAGAATCATTGAAGAGACAGAGAACAGCCAAGAGTGGCAGTTGTGCCGGTTATAGTGGGTGGAGTGGAAGGAGAGGTGGTAACGTCAGCTAGAGTGGAGAGAAGGAGGAGAGAGTATGAGTGGCCAGGGAAACAGGAAGTAAATAGGGGGACAAAGTTGGGAGGAAAGTTTAGTTTTTAAGCATGCTCAGTGGTCTAGCTATGGATCCACAAGATTGTAAGTATATATAATGTATAAGGGAATAATTCTGGTATGGAAGTGGGAGATTAGGTTGGGTGGTGGCAGTTGCAGGAGGGAGAATTGGCTAGGAATTTTTTTCAGTTCTTTTTTGAAGAGGAGTGAAGATTGGATATGCTGTATGTTAGACAGGAGTTTGTTCCAGGTCTGAGATATGGTGCATTTATAAAGCATCCTGCCTATAGTTTTGTTGGACCTGTAGGTGTTCATTAGTGCTTGGCATGTGCTACAGAGTGACCATGCAGGTTTGTAGATGGATAGGAGGGTGGATAGGGAGGGGCAGTTTTCAGGTTTGTAGAAAAGAGAATGTGCAATTTGTAGCTGTGAAAGTTGGAGTAGTTGTGAGAACTCGAGCCATTGAAGTTTTTTAGTGCAAGGCAGTGGTGGGATTTGTAGAGGAGATTATAAGCAAATCTGGCTGTCTGGTTGTAAGTTTGTTCTAGATTGGTTAGTTGTGTGAATATAGGGGAAGCACAGAGTAGGCAGGGGAGGAGATAGGCTTGGGCAAGTTAGGTCCTCGCGGTGTTAGTTAAAAATTGTTTGTGTCTATATAGCAAACCTAGTTTTTTTGATGGACTGTAGGCTGTGATGGTCAAATTTCAGTTGGTCGTCAATTGTGATTCCTAGAAGTTTTGTAGTGGAGTCTGCATAAATAATGGTGTTGTCTAGAGAAGAGAGACTGAAAGAAGTTTTAAGATGGGATAAAGATTTTGGGAGGAAAAGAAAGAGCTTGGTTTTCATTGAGTTAAGGATTAGTTGGTTGCCAGTTACCCAATGTTCGATGATATTAAAGGAAGTCTGTATGAGAAAGTGTAGGTCAGTGGGGTTGTCAGAGAGGGTGATAAGGGTAGAATCATCAGCATATAGGGTTATTGAAGATGAGGAGCAGACAAAGTGAAGACTGTTAGTGAAAATATTAAAGAGAAGGGGGCCAAGGATGGATCTTTGGGGGACACCAGTTTCGATAGGTAAGAAGAGTGAGTTGAAAGTCTGGCATTTAACAGATTGTTGTCAGTTGTTGAGATAGCTGGAGAAAAATATACGAACGAGCACAAAGTGCTGGGAAAAAATCAAGAAATCATGCAGGAAGTAGGCAATGACATTTAATGATACTTCCTGGTACCTTGGCCCATGGCCTTCAAGGGAATGAATTGTAACATCATACACCTCCACTTTTGATCTATCTTAATTAATTATTCAATTAAACATAAGATTGAATAATTGATGAATAATTAATAAATTCACTTCAAAGTCCAATATTTAGACATGTTCCCACAAAAATATCCCAAGACTTCACTCTCTATTTGTCAAGTTTGAGTCTGTAGTGTGTAAACAGTTGGAATTTGAATATCATAAGTTTAGAAAGGGTCATAGGAAATGTAATTTAAACAAAAATGAATGGTTGGCATTACAGGAATTACAAGCCTGCAATAGTAGGTATGTTTACACTCAAGCAAACTAGGGTGGGAATTGGGTTGTGATGTCGAGAAACAAATATAACAGCATGGCTAACGTTTTGTTGGATGATACTGCAATATATAATAAGGTGGATGCTAACCTAGTTGCTGTCTTTAATATGGAGTTGTTGGAACTTTTGGAAAGAGGAGAGAGGTTGGGTTTCTTCTCCAATCAGGATGTCAAGAAGTTATATGTAAAAAATCCTAGGGATGCAATAATTTTTACAAATCACAAAATCCACAAGTGCCTAAATAATCCCCCCGGAAGACCTATAGTTTCAGGTAAAGAGTCTTATTTACAGACTGTGGGCATTTTTTTAAATTAAGTATAAACAAATAAGGAATACACCGTAGGTACTAAAATTCTTGTTTAATAAAATGCAAAGCTTTCAAGCAACAGCTCTTTCTCAATGCATAAAAATGCTAAGTGAATGGTCACTATAAAAATACAAACTATCCAATCAACAACAAGAATCAATTAGGCAATAAACTTTAGTTCCAGGACGTTGTTTTGTTCTAAATATTTTTAGATTAGCATCTTAAGGGGTTTTCATCCATGATTTCGTCCCACATTAAAAATGGTAAGGAATTATGTGACCTGTTGGGGGGCATAGAGAGGCACAAAAACTTTTTTTAGGCTAGTGTGGAAGTTAGATCCCTATATACTAAAATTAAAACATCTGGGGTTTGGAAGCTGTGAATAGGATGATGCAGGACGGCCCATGGTTTTCGTACTTGTTGCGATTGTTAGAATTCTCTCTTACTCATAATTGTTTTAAGTTCAATAAATAATATTATGTGCAGAAAGAGGGTACGGCAATGGGGGCATCTTATGCTCCAGCATATGCCATCGTTTTCATGAACCATTTTGAAAATCAGTATATCTATAATACAGAGTTTTTTGTAGAACATGTAGTCATCTATAAAAGATATATAGATGATTTGACTTTTATTTGTAAGGGTGAGATTGGTGATTTCATGGGCTTCATGGATGTACTAAATAAGAATAAGTTTGGTCTGCAGTTCACCTACAAAGCTGATAAAAGTGTCATGCAGTTTTTATACTTGAATTTTTAGTTTCTGAAGGGAATTTTGTTCAATACAAGCCATTTGTTAAAGAAACTGCAGTAAAGAATTTCTTGGTGGCAGATAACATGCACCCCCCCACATTTATTGGCTTTCCTACCCTAATAATTAATTAAGATGGTTCAAAAGTGGAGGTGTATGATGTTACAATTCATTCCCTTGAAGACCATAGGCCGAGGTACCAGGAAGCATCATTAAACGTCATTGCCTGTTTCCTGCATGGTTTCTCAATTTTTCTCCAGTGCTTTGTGCTCGTTTGTATATTTTTGTTCTATTTTCTTCATTGTATTTTGTGAGATAGCTGGAAACCCAGAGGATAGTGGAGGCGGAGAGGTTTAGTTCGGATGGTTTAGAGAGGAGTTTAGGGTGGGAGACAGTGTCAAAAGGTTTAGAAAGGTTGAGGAAGACACATGCTACGAGCTTATTGTTGTCTCTTGCTTCTGCTGGAGTCTGGGTAAAAGATAGAAGGGCTGTGGCTGTGCTGTGGTGAGGTCTAAAACCATGCTGAGAGGGGGTAAAGAGGTTTTCATGAAGTAGATAGAATATAAGAGGGGGTTAGTTTTATGATAGAGTCTGTAAAGTAGTTATTTAGCAGAGTGGCGATTTCAAGATGGGTTTTGTCAGAGAAGGGGTTGGGGGTAGAGGGTTTACCAGAATGCAGTATACTGTTCATAGTGTGCCAGAATTTTTTGGGGTTAGAAAACTGGGTGGATTGGGTTTCTTGATAGAAGTTTGTTTTGTCCTGGATAGTAATTTTTTTGTGACGTTTCTGAGTTCTTTATATTTAAGGAGGAGAGAAGGAGATTTTGACTTAGACCATTGTTTCCAGGTATTGTCTCTAAGTTTCATGGTGGAAAGGGTATCTTTGGAGAGCCAAGGGGCAGGATTTGGTTTGATCCTGATTTTTCTAATGGGAGATAGAGCATTTAGTATGTTTAGGAAAATTTTGTTAAATTCAAGAACAGCATCATTTCGAGGAAGGTTATACAGGTTCATCAGGGAGAGTTGGTAGTTAAAAGTTTCTGCATTGAATTTGGACAGGTTATGGCACTGTCTATAGAGGTGGGTTTTAGGGGTTTGCGAAGGTAGCCTTAGTAGTGAGATAGGGAGGAGATTACTTATTGAGTCTGGTAAGGTGGTGGGATGGTGATACTGATTGGGGTTGGAAGTTAAGATACAATCAAGTATGTAGCTGGAGTTTTTGTGTATGCAAGTGGGAGAAGAAATAAGTTGATTGAAGCCGAATAGGTTAATAAAGGAACTGGGGGGATTGGGGAAGAGCTTATTCCAATCAATATTAACATCACCTAGTATGATTGTTTCATATGATATATTTTGGGAGATCCAAGATAAGATATTTTCAAGAAGTGGAATGTTGTTGCCAGGGGGTATACAGATAGATGCTATGGCCAGTTTTTTATGAGGGTTGAAATGATAGGAAAGATAAGTTCTGCTGGGGAGAAGTCTGGGAGTGATAAGGAGAGGGGGAGAGGCTTAGTTTTTCTGAGTATAGGTTGGTGATACCTCCCCCTTTTTTAGAAAGTTTATTCTGCCTGAAGATGTTATATCCGGGAGGTAGAATTTTGGAGTTTGCAATATGTGGTTTTAGCCAAGTTTCTGAGAGAGTTAAGATGTGGAGAGTAGTGGGCAATCCAAGCATGAAATTCTGTTATTTTGGTTGGAAGACTTTGTAGGTTTATGTAATAGAGTGATAGGTATTTAGGTGGAGAGTAGAGGGTTTGGTACCTTGTGGGCGTGGCAGTAATGGTAGTGGTGGTGGGAGATGATGCACCGGGATAGGGATGGATGTCCCCATCTGGTAAAAGTGTAGTAAAAATAGTGTTAGTTTGGTGAAAAAAGTAATGTAGTAGGCAGTGGATTTCAGTCTATGTTTGGGAAAGGAATGAGGAACGTTGAAATGTTTAGTTTATGAAGCTGAATGCTGAAGAAATTAAAGAGGGAGTGGGAGACGGGAGTGTGGACTTAAATAGCAGGGTGATACAGCGTGGGTAAGAGTGGGTGATGTTGGAGGGTATAGTAGGATAGTGTGATAGGATGACAACCCAGAGAGGAAGAGTAGGATGGGTGTTAAGAGGCAGTATAGTAGCATGCTGTTGTCTTGTATGGGTGACTTATAAGTGATGAGAGAAATGAAATTGTTAATAGAGGGATAGATTTTATTAACGGATATATAGGGGTGTAGCAGATAGTCAGGAGGAAAAGAGTAGATGTGCTGATGAGAGAGGAGATATGAGAGTGATGGGGATGGGGATTTGTATAGTGTTGTTAGAAGATGGTGTAGAGATGTGAGGATATCTTAATCAGAGTAGTCAGAGGGGAAAGTTGAGTTGCTCTATTATGACTGGGTACAACTAGGAGGGAGGGGTGTGAGGAAAGAGGATAAGAGTTAGATAGTGGAAGAGCGCGTGTAGATAGTGCTGAGGGATGGTATTATTGGATAATGGGAGGATAAAGGGAGGGTCTTTGTAAAGGAGGTTACCTTTAAATGTAGAGTATTCAGGGGTGGGTTGGAATGGGGGTAAGGTAGGCAAACAGAGAGGGTTTGCGTGAGTCTCACTAAGCTACTTTGTTAGAAAAACTATCTCCCATGTTAAGAAAAAGACTGGAGAGAAGCAGTGAGCAGGAAAAGTTGCCATTAAAATAGCCTGAGGACAAATAAGCTTATTTCCTGAGAGAGAGAAAAAAACAAACAAAACAAAAGTAATGAAAACTACAAGTGGGGGCTAGCAAGTAAAGGTTATAGAGCGTAGTTTAACACAGTAGGTTCTAATATTGAAGAGGCTATACCTGACATTAGCAAGATAAAACTAGTTGATAGTGGGGAAAAAATAGGAAAAAAACAGTCAATAATAAAAAAACAGCAAGGAACCTAAGAGTGGGTAAGATAATGCATTCAGGAGTTATTCAGAAAAGTTAAAACGGGAAACCTAAAGGGGGTGGGGGTTCGCTAAACTAAGGATAGTTACTATGTAACTTCAATTCTGCTTCATTTTTGACTGCTTAATTCTAAGCACATTTACAAATGTTCAAAAGAATATGAGCAAGAGGAACAAAAAACAGTGTATTAAATGTTTAAGGCAATATTCAAGTGTGTGCCCTCTGGGTACAACTAAACCTAATAACTTATAATTACAAAAACTAATAATTAATAGCAAATGCTAATTATAAAAGAAACAAACTAAGGTTAATGTATTATATAAGGACATCATGTTCGCTGATAATATGCAATAATCCGGAATGATCTTAACCGAACTCTATAATGCAGGTAGCTATAGGAATAATGTCAGAATGAAGTGGGAAATCTAGAGATATCAAAAATGAAAAAACAACGTGAACATAGCTGAGCTCCACTAAGCTGGAGTTAGAATTGTTCAAACAGGCAGATTTACTCTCATCTACAAATGGATTACTTATTTATTTATTGACATTTGTTGACCGGAAAAGTCCACTGGGTCAGATACCCATTTTTAGTGGACAGTCAGGGAGAAAAGCTCCACAATGAGTAAAATAACAACATCAGATTACAGTAGATATGTAATTATACAATTTTAGAAAGAAAGATCTTAAACTATATAAAAAAAATATAGATAATTATCACATCATAACAAACTTTTTTACAAATACTGTAGCACCTTCTATTTAACATAGAGGTGAAGGTAAAGACATTTTGTAGAAAAAATAAATTATATTTAATTCAATTTAAGTACATTGCATTAAAACCTGAGATATACACTAGTACCCACTCAATATATATATATATATATATATATATATATATATATATATATATTTTTTTTTTGCTATTATGCAATGACGTTATTAAGAAAGAAATTGCTTACCTTTCTTAAATAATGTCTTGGTATAATGGTGCGGTAGTGTTTCTTCATGTTGTTCCCCAGTCTTCTACAATTTTTGGTGTACTGTGCTTGTGTATGGGAGTCATGTTCCCATTGCTGTACAGTACATCAGTGCTGTTATATTGCATTACGGACTTACCTGAGTAATGCCCTCCTGTTTTGTGGGGGTGACATGCCTGATGATTATTATTTAATGAGTCCAACTCTGCTGGCTTACCAGAAAACAGTTTTTTTTTAATTTGCAAAAGAGTAAAACTGTGTTGCAAAAATCTGGATAATCTGCAAAAATGCATACAGTTCAGAGGTACAAGATTCTGAAGAAATTTAAGGAGGGACAGCACAAAACTGAATGAAAATCAGGTATGTCTCTGTGTCTTTATTTTTGAGAATGCACCTAATTTTTCTTCATGTTTTGCACTAACCCTCTGTAGCATATTGTAATAGAAAAGTCTGGCCACTGAATGGTACTTTAGAGGCTGGACTTTTATTGATATATACTCGATTTACAATGGCCATGCTTGTTGGGCTGCCAAATCAGCATGCTCGGTTTTGAATAACAATGACCCGTCATTGAATAATTTTGCTTTCTTCAGCAAATCACCATCTGCCTGCATCTTTAGCATCCTAAATACAAGTAACATTTCAGGAACTGTAGCGGTAGATAGGAAAAGAGAAGGAGGAGGCTATCATGTGTTTACTTTCTCTCAGTGGAAAGTAGAACTAGGAGTAGAGAATGTGCAAACTTAATATTAGTGTAAAATCTCAAAAAAAATGGGAAGAGTGTATGATGAGAAATGTAATTTATGTAAGTGAGTGACGTCCTCATGACATTACCTTTATGCAAAGTAAATCCTATGAACATTGCAGGGGATGCTTAATATTTAATATGTTAATTATTGAAAAACTAAACACTCTACAGTAATAAAATTATCAGTAGCACACAATGCAGTATAAATTTGAGAGAAGTATCTGTGACCCTGTCTTTGCACTCATGATTTAATGAATCAATTGAAAATGGTGGGTTATTGAAGACCTTCTAAAAGAAGCCTTAGTCTTTCAGGATCAAATCTGGGGTAGTAGTGAATTCCATATGCCAGATGTATGGTAGGTGAAAGAGTGCTTACCTGAGATCTCTAACTGCATCTTTGAAATCACCTGCAGTCTTACACTGGATAACCAGAGCAAGAGAGTAAGGCACCAGCAGATGTTTCAAATAGGCAGGACCCAAGTTGTTTAGGACATGGCAAGTTAATACAAAAATGTTAAATTATTAGGTCATAGCAATTAGTTGACAGTGCAGATCTTGCGGTACATGGGTGAGGATGTTTAAATGAGATGTGTTAGCAAGCAACCTGCTTGCCAAGTAATGAATGTGCTGAAGATGCCCAATATTACCATCATTTGTTACCCTGAATGAAAAAGATCAGTACAAGTGAAACCATTAAGAGACCAACAGGCAAACTTAGATGTTTGATTTGGAAGGTGTTCCAAATGTGGTAGTTACTGACTTTTCAACAGCTGACACTTGGATTTTTAGTATCAGTATGTAATCAAAATGTATTGCCAGACTCCTCAGCTGGGACACAAACTCTAAACTTTTACTCCCTTAATAAATATTAGGGGACAAAAAAAATAAGTTGGTCACTTAATGGAATATACAGCCATATTATCAGACTATGGAGGTGTTTAAAAGGACCAACAGTCATCTTTTTAAAGATGTCTTTCATACAAATACCTACTGCATTCAAATTGGACATCTTCTGAGGGAAAGAGAGGTATAATTATATATTACCTGTATAAGAGCGATATCTATAGCCTGGATAAAAAGGAAGCCAGGATTAAGCCCTGCAGAAGCTTACATGTCAGTGGGTGGTTCTACAGAAGAATTCCTTCCTGATGGCATCCTGAGAAATAAGATAATCTGTATTGAGAGCTGAAATGAGAAAACAAGTACTTGCTCAGGATTCCATGGTCCACTTTGTCAAATGCAGAAGATAGATTATGGAGCACCAAGGTCAAATATCACCACTGGTTCTTCACTACATAGACCTGATAATTATTTTGGTAGTAGCCTGTTAGCATCACAACTCACTCTAGAGATTAAGAAGTTTGAAGAACAGAAAAAGGCCCTTGGCAGCTTTGACTATATGTGAACACCTCAGCTAGGAAGATTATTTGGAATGTTGGCACAGGACCAGCTAAAACCTCCATAGGGAATACAAGACTGTTGACAAGACTCTTACTTGGAAGAAGCCAAATTTATGTGGGTTATACCCCCAATTGCTATGATTTGCTGTTATAACAGCCACTACTCAAAGGTCTACCATTATGATACCTATATGTACATACAGCTGTACTGCATAGCCCTCCTAAATCTTTACAGTCTTATCAGTGTCCACCCATTGATTGACAGCTGATCTCAGATTCCACTGCTTAACTTTCTGACTCTATTTTTAAAAATTGGTTAAGAGTCTCTAAATGGAAACCAGCAATGTATAGACATATGTCTTTTTATGTCTGAATGGTGTTTACAGTTCCCTGTTTTAAAATAGTTGATTATTTTTGGCTGTTCTCTATAGTTTTGACAGGGTATCTATTTACCATTAGAATAGCCTTCTGAGTCAGAAACATTTTTTTCTTGTTACAGTTAGTCAGGAATTCCATCTGAAAGATGAACTTGCCTGTTGTGCTAAACACATTACTATATCTGATAATTTCTAGGTTCTCTCACCATTATCTCAAACACCTTATGAGATGCAAAATTATCAGAATATATGTATATGTCAAGAACATGGCGTCCTATTGTGAGTGTGTGTGTGTGTGTGTGTGTGTGTGTGTGTGTGTGTGTGTATGTTTGTGTGTGTGTGTAAAATCACAACCTAAAAGATGTCTCCTAATTTGCTGTGAGATCCACCCTAGTCTTGGTTGAATGTCACATGATGCACATCACCATGCCTGAAGTATATATTTTTACAATACCCTTGGCCATAACCGGATCTTTCAGTGCTCACACGACATAGTTGCAATATCTGAGCTTTAACTCAAGCTATATACTGCTGACTCTTAAAATATGCTTTAACAATATGAATTGCAAAATGTGTCCCATTCAATTTTCTCTTTAAACTATGGTGGCAAAAATTAAGATAAATTAATACAAATACATTACCACTTGTTGCATACACATTACTCTAAATGCTTCTAAACGTCTTCAGAAAACATCTTGCCAAAGCAAGGATGTCCACTTTCTCCACTATTATTCACTTTAGTAATGGAGCCTTGGGCTAATTTGATTAGAAACAGTACTGACATAGAGGGTTTTGAAATAGAAGAAAATACAACATCAAAAATTCAACTTTTTGCAGATGATGTTCTAATTACATCAGCAGGATCTAATTCTTCTATGCAGTCTTTATTTGATAAAATGATGAATTTTAAAAGTATTTCTGGTTTAATATTCAATGAAGAAAAACTAAAATACTACCTATATATACACGAAAAAATACTCTCATTAGTGATTTTACTAAATATGTACCCAACTCAGGTCAGATAACTTATTTAGGTATAATACTATCTAAAGATATTAAATCTATTATATATAATAACTATAATACCTGTTTTCTTAATATACAAAATCTTTTTAATACCTGGAATAATGTGTTTTTTACTATGGAGGAGAGACTTACAATTATTAAAATGATAATATTCCCCAAGATTTTATACTTAATACAATCAATAATACTTTCACCTACAAAAATAACTATCAAGAAACTGAATACACTAATGTTAAATTTCTTATGGGCACCTAATAGACCTAGGATTGCATTAAAGAAACATACTAATAGCTGGTCTCAAGGGGTATTTCTTTTCCAGACTTTAATTTATATATTATCTCTTCTATTATAAAAGTTATTACTTTATTAATAGATCGGTCATATGTCGCAAAATGGAAAGATTATTGGGAGCTAATTAGTATGCACTTCATGAAAATCTCCTTAACACATAAAAATATGATTATAAATAACTCCATGTTGTGGTTGCTAAAGGAATTTTGTACTTCACCTATTACACCTAAACATATGGTCTGTTACCCATTAAATATTATTATTAGTTATCGTAACTTTATATTCATGCACCCTAAGTATAGGGAATGGAATTTTATGGAATTCCTATAATTTATACTCAGGGTATGCTTATGTCATCTACTTCTGAAGGAGCTCATTTAGCTATAGATAATAATCTAAAGTACTGGTATCAGCTGATATCTGATAATAAAGTTAAAAATCTAGATTTCTTAAAACAAGAATTTGATCTAAGAGAAACTTGCTGGTTAGAGGTTCAGATCTTTAGACAACATCTCATTGATAGAATAGATCTAATGTCTATAACAGTTAAAGAATCTATTCCAAAACTGATTGATTACTTGATAATAAATTTACAGCATAAAGTTTCTGATAAAGATAAACTTTCATATATACATAAAATTATCAGACAAGAAACTTTTACAATGTAGATTCATACTGGAATTATTTCACCTCTATTAATGGGGACCCACCAACTCAACAAGATAAACAATATATATTGGAATCTGCTTATAGAACTACATCTTCCATTGTCTGGAGACTTTATACATGGAAATTTTTACATAGATCTTTTATACACCTTTGATGATGAATAAAATTAATAATAAAGATAATCTATGTAAGAGATGTAATGTAGAAATTAATGCTGACTGGGCTCATATGTTTTATGACTGTATGAAGTTGAAAGAATACTGGAAGTCAATTAATGAATTTTGCAGGCTCTTTTTACAGATAATTTCATTATTTCTAAGTCTCTTATATTATTCAACACACCTGTACCTCAATGTGTTAAAAGATTAAGCTTCCCTTGTTATGGTCTATCCTAGCAGTGGCTAGGAAAATAATAACTAGAAATTGGATTTCAGATACACCTCCTTCGTTCAATGAATTTAAAAATGTTATGAATATAATGTGTCATATGGAAATAAGCACAATTAGAATGAGAACAACTAGAAAAACATCACATTTTATTGTATGGGATAATTTACAAAATTTGTTAAAAAAATTCTAATTTCAATAGCACAGTATTTTAGTTTAATTAATTGATCTGATTGTAGTGGATGTCTTTGTAAATACTTTAGTTGTTTTGTTGAATATTATAATAATACCTATTTTTAATTATTTGTATAAAATTGTTATGATATTTCTCTTATATGTTAAAACAATAAACTTGTTTTGAAAAAAAAAAAAAGAAAACATCTTGCCATGGATAACCACTAATATTAAACTTGAGGAAAATCATTCTGGTAGGTTTTTCCCAATACAGCTGTTGTTCCTTCTCTCCCCCCACCCCCTTACTTGTTCAGTTTCGCTCATCCTATATAAACAGCAACCAGAATTACAAAGTAACCTGTTAAAAACATATCCTTGACTGGATTCTCTCGTGTAGTCCTAATGATGTAGCAGATGCAGGCATTATGTCAGACTATGCCAGTGATCTTGTCCTCTGCCATCTGGTGCTGTTCAAACATGAAAAAAGGAATGCCCCTTTAACTGTCTAGAAACACAAAACCTTAAGAATTTAGACCTTTATTACATTCCTTAGAAAGTCCATTTTGTTCCCTCTTTCTCTCATGGATCCTGATAATATCATTACATATTTTAATAAACCATAGTTCATCAGCTTTACTAACAAATAAAAGGGGAAAACCAAAGGCTGTATTACACTTATTGATAGAAATAAAATCTCTGTTTTGTAGATGTTACCTGAAAACATATACCAGTATAGTAGAATTTCTCATGCCTTGTTCAGATATGAGGGCTAAAAGAAAGGTAAAATCATAAATTCTTTAATTCAGTAAAGCCATTGTTTAAACCAGCGACATGTACACATTAACACTCTGAGAGGTTTCTTTTAAAATGTCATACAGCTCTTAAGCAATGGAGACAAGAGTCAACCCTGTCCTCTTCAGAACTTGCTTCCATTAATATTGCAAACAGATTTAGTGATAATAATATTAAAGAATCTTTATCAATTCCGAATCTTGCTTTAAGTCTCTTGCAACAAGATATACATAAGTGGGATGACCTGTTCTTCACACTTACCCCTGTAACAAAACTCCTAATTTGCAGCCTTATTACTAAGATAAAAAAATCGTTAAGAATAGATTATTACTCCATAGCAGTGTAGCAGTAGATTGGATTGCCTATCCTTTATCCATTCAATCAGTAGTACAGTCAAGGAAAACTGTCTGCAAATACTAGAAAACTTCACTTGCTCTCATTACTCAGCGAGCTGTCCAGCTATAGTCCAGTTTCTGTACTTTCATCTCTGTCAGAAATGCTGGGAAGCTGCATTCATAAACAAATGAATGCTTATTTGTACACCCACAGTTGCTAACCAGCATGGGCTTCATTCTGACTACAGCACTGAACGGCACTGCTGGCCTTTACCAAATATGGCTTAAAAAAACATGTGATGATGTGCTGATCTACTAGACTCACTATTCTTTCATTTTTTAGAACAAAAATGATAAAATAGTCCATCCTACTCTACGTACTTGCTTATCAGTTGCCAGCATTGGCTTAGAAGATGTTGATAGCTTTTCTAGTCATGCAATCAGCCATAAATAATCCTTCTACTGGATGGAAGTACTCTGTAAGCCCAAACCTATTAAAACTAGTGTTTCTTGGATATTGACACTAGGTCCTGGATTCATTTAACATTTATGTTAAAATATGTCTTCTACCTTATATCTTACTCACTTCATCCATTGTGTAGAATGCACTGTCCTGCTTCTGCAAATACTCTTAAGGAGTTAGTCACTCAGCTTAAGTTATCATTCACAAATATCCAGAAATGCTCTCTGACTCGAGGATTAAATCCCACTCAGACAAAAGCTATATTATTCTCAAATACAGATTGAGTCAGACAATGTAAGTAAGCCTTTTGTATTCTTTCATCATGGGGCACAAGTATTCAAGTTACTAACAGCAGAAAGCTGCCAGGTGTTAAGAGTTAAACAAAACCTGTAATTTAATTATCACACTAAATTTCGGATTGCGTTACTGAATTAAATAATTTCTAACTGAGAAAGCATATGCAAACACAGTACAATCCTTTTGATTGGAAAGCTTTCTATATACCAGTCCTATAGTTTTCATCTTGCACAATATGCAGCTCGCTAAATTAAAGTAAAATTATAATAAAATAGTGAAGTTTGACACCAGTGTGTCAAATAAGGCACACCATTCTATAGCTATGATGGCTATGGACTCTCTAGATGTTACCGGCCCCTCTTTGGCTAGTTCAGAATAGCCTATAATATATAGTATTACCTTGCCAGCATTATGTCATGCATTGATGTGTCCCAATACATAGACTCAGATCACAGACATACAACTAATCAAAATCTCCAAATTCAAGAAGCATCACGGGAAAATCATTTTTTTCATTCCTTGCTGCCTAAAATATGAAATAATCTTCATAGTGGTATTAGAATAGATTTCCAAACCAGTTGGCTGAACGAAGCACTAAAAGCGTACCTCTGTTCTAACTGGAGGTGTAGCTATACTGATGTGCTATGTAGAACATCCATGTGTCAGACTGCTTTATTTAAAAAAAATCTGCTAGGATCACCTTTTCTTGCCGTTTTGTTATGACCAGTCAATTGCTTTAATCCTATTGCCCTATTAGTCCTTCCTAACTATATGGTCATATATAGACTCTGATACATCCACCTTTTGTCCGCCCATCTCCTCAACATGTATATGCACTTCCACCTTTACTCTCTTTTTTCTTACATACTTGTATCTCCCTCAGACAAACAGAATAATTCCACTAGCCTGTCATTCTCTTCAGATTATTCTTACGTCGTCTATCTAATTATCATATCCACACCTTCACCACCAGCACCACTACAGAACTTCTTACCCCTGTAACACACCTTAGTGTGCTCAAATGCCCAGAGTTCCTTTCTGTCTCTCTTGACTTCTCTTTTAAATTTTGTTGATTTCCACCTCTTCTTAGATATGAACTACTTTCTTTCCTGTTGACTTCCCTTTTTCCACCTTTCCTGTAATATCTTCCAATTTCTGGCCCTTAATATGTCTGTTTTTTTTTAATATGTCTAAAATGTTTGAATTTCCTGAGATGCCCATTTGAAAAACAATTTAGAAAGTAACAAGACTTCTTGAGAGTGGCGTTTTGGGTTTTCCCTACCATTGTGTGATGTTGGAGTTGGTATCTATCCATCTCTCTTTCTAACTATCTATATCTGCCACTGAAAAAAATAATTTTGTTTTTCTGTATGTTCAATTGAATGTGTATTGGGTGGATTTTTACTTCTCACCTCTCAAAGAATTGAAATAAACATGCAGAACTATTTTTTTATTCAGGGGAGCAAGCCCATAGTGTACCCTCTACATCACTGCAAATTATGTATACCAACTCCGATATTGCACTACAGGGGGAAAGGGCATATTCCTCAATCCCCACTGTACCATGATCTCTTAGTGAAAATGCCAGTATAGCTAATTGAAAAGTACCAACGTTTTCACTCATTGCTGAAAAAACACATTGAAACATTCTGAACCCATATGTACAATTTTTTTTTTTTACATTTATGCAGGGGGGCAATCCCCCCCTGCATCCCCCCATACCCCCTGTTAATTAAATATACAATTTCCGAGATATATATATATATATATATATATATATATATATATATATATATATATACACATATGTAATGGTTAAGGTCTTTACCCCACAGACATAAGGTACAGGGTTTGATTCTATCCTTTGTCTGTTGGCTGGGGCTGTAATAGTTTGCAGACTTTTTGCCAAGTGTTTACTTATCAATGGTTGGAGCTTAGCATAATGGTTAAAGTGTTTACCTCACAGATATAAGGTAGAGAGTTTGATTTTCACCTTTGCTAGACTTAAAACGGTCCAAAAGGGCAGCTATCCTAGTACTTTCCTATGAAAAATACATATGGATTTGTGTAAGGCCTTAGAGTTGTTAATAAAATAGTTTTGCTATGATTTCCTGTAATATAGCCCAAACATGCTGTTTTTCAGTTTGTTGTCCTAATCTTAGCATTCATTTTCATTTCTGTGCCTCTAATAATATTTCTTTTTTTTTCTTTTACTCATAAGGCATGACAGTACCTAAATGAGACTTCCACTGCATTACACTGGGTCTTCATTGTTTTCTTAAATCCTTTAGCTAAGCCTTAATGTTAATGTCTTTATTTATTTATTTATTTATTTATTTATTTATTTATTTTGGAAAGGGAGTTGTATTCTTATCCAATATGTATATGATTTACTTTGTCTCCCTTTCTTTTAAAGCATGTGGAACTGACATTCTCTGCATAAAGAAGTATCCAAGATGTCCACAAGGAAACTATAGTTTTGTCTCTAGGGCATTTCTAGTTTGCCAGTCAAAAGCCTATGTGTAGGTAAAATTACAGATTGAAGTAAAGTTGTTCTTTCACAGTGCCCCCCCCCCCCCCGGCAGAAGTGGAATTCCCTGTCTGTAGAGTAGATTTCAAATATTAGGTACTTATTTCACAACACTCCCTACCTATTCTAGCAAACATTGAATTCTCTGTCTGCAGTAAATACACTTGTCAAAATAGCTGCTGCAAACTGCTAGCACTCCCATGCATATTGTAGGTATGGACTAAACCAATGCCTTGGAATAGGAAGAACATGAGACTACAGAAGACCTTTGTTTCATTTCTCTGTCAGCAAGTGCCATTGTGTGTGAGTGTGTGTGTGTGTGTGTGTGTGTGGGGGGGGATTAAACAAACCATAACAAGTTTATATTTAGGCACTAAGAACCTGAGTGACTGCTGTGACATCAGCTACAGAATGGTGGTGGTGGGGGTGGGAGGTGTGGGGAGGGTGTAGTACTGCACAGCAAACAATTACCATAGCACAAAATCTCCTTTTCCTGCTTTGGTCAAATGCCTTCCTCCTCCAGAAATGCAGATGTTGTCCTCACAAAGAGCTAACCTATTATTGTCTACTCCCTGTATTATGAAAATGATGTAATTTCCCTTTTATCACAGCCTCAAGTACCAGAATGGAACAGTTTTGCTTTTTGTGTTGTATGTGTACCACACACATGGTGATGTTTGTTCCTGTGTGAGAGAGCTATCTATTTATAACTGATTTTACCTTTAAATCAGCGTTGCTTCAGTGGGCAAACCACTGACCATATCCCCCCTCAAAGAGGTTGCTCCCTTCCCCCACATAGACATGAATACCTGTGTACATACAAATACAGACTTTAAGAAGAAATACTTTAGCTGCTTGTAAGCAGGACAGCAGTTTATTCTAGGGCAATCATCCTGCTGATGCAGCACAGTCAATAGGTCACTACAAAGCACAAATACTAGACAGGACGTTGCCTTTGAACTGTCACTTTTAACTAACTTGTCATCAGGAGTAATCTGACTAATGAGTGATTTATAAAAATTGAAACGTGACTTCCTCATTTTTGTATTTTACCCTGGGCTTCAAGTTTTTGCATAGCCCTGTATTGCAAACTTACAGACACATCTATAATTACAGACACATGTTGCCAGACAGTCTTAGAAACTTTAGGCACAGATCTGACTGGGATATTCCTGGTTAGTAAAAGTCAATTAGAAATAAAATTGACTTAAACACACCAGTATACTGGAAGTGGATTATGTTCCTTTATGCCTTTGGTACAATAATCCATACTGGAAATGATTAAATTGTGTTAGGTCATCAATGGACTATGTGGTACTTAAATAATGTCTTCTGGATATTTTCTAATGGATTTCTGAAAAGGTCTGATGTGGATAAACCTGTCCACTTGCAGTTTTTAAAATTGGCAATGAAACTGTTATCAGTTCTGCAGCAAGGTAAATTAGTGCAGCTGTGTAAACTTGGAGACCAATGCAGAAAAGCCACCTCCCCCAAAAAGAAGTTTGTGTTAAGTTTCCAGCTGTGTAAAGCTAGGCAGAGTTGGATACCTGAGTTTGAAACTCATCAGCTTTCACATTTTTATAATGTAATCTTACATAGGTTGCTGGATTTACTATGCTAACTATGAAAACAAAACGTTTGGTCTGATTGTGCCATTGTGGTTAGAATAAACAAGAACAGTGAATAGGTAACACTGCATAATGTTGTGTTCCTGTCTTCCAACAAAGTTCTTCTTTATAGTGGGTTTTATGGTATAGGTCAAAACAAACTTGATAAAACTATTAACACCTTTTAGTCCTTACAAGCACTCCATTCTGTACATAGTAATTTAGAAGGTGGACGAATTAACTGTGAAGCACTGGGAACAGATTTTGTACTAAATAACCAATTCATAAAAGCAGGGTCTGTAGGCGACTGTGCTTTAGGGTATTTCTGCATTTCATAGAAAATGTAGAATTTGCACCTATTTACCTATACTGTATTCACCTGGAAGGAAAGCTGCCATAGTAACCCAACATGTGCTCCCTGCCCCTCTGCATGTTAACTTTTGGGTCTGTCCACCTTGAATTCTTCCATAGCAGCAGAATCTGTGAATTTTCTTGGAGCCTGTTTAATCTATCTGCATTCCTCAATGCACATATATTTTCTGTGATCCCCTTGAGTCACCTCTGTTTATGTTTTTAAATTGTACCGTCTGAATTGGTTTTAGGCCTTTTCCAAAAAGATGCTGCATTTCTTGACATAATATTCTTTAAGATGTCTTGCCTCCTCTCCCCTTTTCTACAGGAGGGCACATATTAAGAGCCATTAACGTTTCCTGGTTCATAGGTTCATAGGTAGGTACTAGGCTATCTGCCCGAGAGCATTTCTAAGCCTAGCCAGAGTGTGTCAGCTTTCACTGCCCCATTGATTAATTAGCTGAGCCTCTGTCAAGAAGAGCCAATGAAGTGATCCCAGGGGTGTATTTTCTGTTACCCATCCACTCGTCAAGGTTTCTCTTGAAGAGTGTTAGTGAGGGGCTGTGCCTAATGTAGTTAGGAATTTTGTTCCAAAGCATGGGGAGTCTCTGTGACAGGACTCTATTCCTCCAGCATGTTCTATTTATTGTTATGGTGAGGTTTAGCTCACTAGAGCGAGTGGCTCGCAGTGTCTTGGATTTCTTTAGGTGGAGCATGTCCATCAATTCTGAGTTGGACATGACTTTGTAAGTCAGGCAGAGATCACCTCTGAGTAAGCAATATGCCACTGAGTACAGCCGGAGTTTTTCCAGTTGGGCTGCATAGGACATATGTTTGAGGCCAGTAATCCTCTTGGTGAGGTACTTTTGTGGTCTTTCCAGCTGTTGGAAGTATCTTGTGAGGTACATCCCAAATGGAGCATTGTACTCTATGATGGGTCTGATGAGTGACAAGTAGAGGGGCACTATAACCTCTTTATTTCTAGATGCGAACCCTTTAGTAATTAGATGGGCTACATAGAAGGATTTCCTAACTACATTGGCAATATGATTGTCAAAGCAGAGATTACTATCTACCTGGGTCCCCAGATCTCTTATTACCTCTTCTGCATTAAGGGGACTGCCACCTATGTGGTAATTCATAGGTGTTTTGTTTTTCCCAAACGGGATGACTATGCATTTTTTGGAATTTAGCTTGAGACCATGACTTTGATACGAGGTGTTCGTCTCAGTAAGGCCCTTTTGGAGAATGTCCGTGTCAGCCGAAGAGTCAATTATGGCTCCTAGTTTGCAGTCATCGGCGAACTTGGTTAGCCATAGTCCTCCTGTGATTGCCTGTACTTCTGAGAAGTATATGCCAAACAGTAGAGGTCCCAGGACAGAGCCTTGTGGGACACCACTTGTGACTGGTTTAGAGTCAGACCTGGAGCCTGCTATTCTTACTGTGTGAGTTCTGTCTGTAAGCCAGTTGGCAACCCATCTCGTGACATAGGGGTTTATGTTCAGGCTGGTGAGTTTTTCTATAATTCCAGAGTGGGGAATGGTGTCAAAAGCCTTGGTGAGGTCAAGGAAGGCTGTGTGAACCACCTTCCCCTCATCTATGGCCTTGGTGACTGTCTTGAAGAAGTCAACCAGGTTTAGTAGGCATGTTCTGCCCTTAACAAAGCCGAACTGGGTTAGGTCAAGTGTTTGGAGGTTCCCAATGTCTTTGTTAATGAGTTCGATGATGATGCACCCCATAGCCTTGTAGACCAGGCTAGTCAGGCTTATGAGTTAATAGTTACCAGGGTCAGTTGTGGCCCCTCCTTTGTGGAGCGGAATAACTGTTGCTGTGTGCCATTCTATGGGCACATAGCCTGTGGAGAAGCTGAAGTTGACCAGAGTTTTTAGGTGGGGAGTTAGTTTGTTCTGTAGTTCGTGTAAGACACAGCCTGGGACACCATCTGGCCCCATTGACACTGTGCTTTTGGCTTTTGAAAGGTCTGTTTTCACCTGTGAGTCTGTGATTTCCGGGACACTACACTTTTCCGGTATTGTTGTGGGCCCTTTTGGGAGTGAGAGGGTGGTGAAGTTTGCACTGAATCTATCTGCCAGGATGTTGGCAATATCAGTAGGTTCAGTATATTTTGTGCTATTTTGCACTAGCTCAGAGAATATCTGTGAGTTGCCACTTATATTCTTGACATAGCTAAAGAAGGCTTTGTGGTTATCTTTCGAATCCTTGGCTATTTTTCTTTCGAAGTTAGCCTTGGATGATTTTATGAGGGACCTGAGTTTCTTGCTGATACCGATCAGGGATGTCTTTCCTTCTTGGGATTTGCTTTTTTTCTGAACTAGTTTCCTCCTTCTATTGTATAGCCTGTTTATGGCAGGGGTCCACCAGACTGGTTTCCTTCTCTTAGGGGAGCGAGTCTTGGTTTTACTAAGGATGGCACGATCCATGTATCCTTGTAGGTACTCTTAGAGTGCATTTGTAAAGGTTGTTGCATCTTGGACACTGTTATCCTTTAGCATGGGGGCTGTGAAACTTACCACCTCTGTCTTAAGTAAGGTGAAGTTTGCTATAGAAAAGTTTTTCACTGTGGTTTCCTTGGCTGGGGGTGGTGGTGTGGTGTGGACATCCAGAGTGATTAGTTCATGGTCTGATCTAACCAGTGACGGGTTGACCTCTGGTGCAGAACACCTGTCACCCATGTTGGTGATGACCAGGTCCAATATGTTTTCACCTCTGGTAGGGGAGTTTGCCAGCTGATCCAGGGCATTTGAGTTGATAAATTCCAGGAAGTGCTGGACCTGGAAGTTTGTACTTGAGTAGTTTTCCCAGTTAACAGTAGGGAATTGAAATCGCCCAATATCAGGGTGTTCGGTAGGACCTTCATGTTTTCCAGTGTCTCCAGAAAGACGGAGTGGTGGTCCTGGGTCATGGAGGGTGTTCTGTAGCAGGCCACAATTTGCATTGCAAATTTGCCCGATGTTAGTTGCACATGGATGATGTCAGAGGTATCATGCTGCGCCACTAACCTGGAGGTGTAGGTATCCTTGATGAATATGGATACACCCCCTCCTTTTGTGTTTTGGTACATGTTCTGTGGCCAAAATGTGTAGTATGAGTTGTAGCCGGGTAGTGCTGGGGTGCTCCGTGGAGCCTTGAACCAGGTTTCAGTTACTGCACAGATGTCAGCGTTCTCCATACTGAGGAGTGCTTTGAATGCGTGCATTTTGAGATTTAAACTCCTGGCACTGAGTAGCATAACCCTCATTTTTTTATTTGTGCTGTTTACGGAGGTGGGTTTGACCTTTGAGCCTTGCCTAAAAAAGGCACTATGGGGGCAGCAAGAGCCTTGGCCAGTATTCAAAAGCCTAGGGGCGACAGTGAAAGCCATCTCTTGTGAAGCAACGAGGCTTGTTGAGCATGTCATCCCAGGCTGACAGACCCTGGTTCCCCTTTGAATGACACCAGAAGCTTAGCCAGTTGTTGAAACTGATAATTTTTTTTTTATACTGTGGTATCATTCTTGGTGAGGGCAGGATGCTACTCCGGGTCAGGGTCATACCCGCCGGGGCTACATGATAAGAGAGCTCTTCCATGTCTCTTTTTATGTAGTCCAGGGAGGTATGTCTCAGGTCATTCACACCAACATGAACAATGACAGAGTCATATTTGTACTTGTTCTGGAGTGACCTGAGTGCTTGTGTTATGTGGCAGATTCTAGCTCCCGACAGGCAGCTAACAGTAACCTTCTCCTTGTCCAGCCTAGTGAGTGGGACGTCAGTGTGCCTGACTATAGAGTTGCCTTTTACTAGTGTGTTAGGTATGTTATTTCGCCTTAAGGGCTGTGATTGTGCGGCGCACTGATTTTGTGTTTTATGTGTTGTCTGGTTTGTGACCGGAGGTGCAGGTTTTTTGGGTGTCTGCTTTGGAGGTCTCTGATGCTTTTGTAGGTTTTTATTTAGAGCCTCCAAGTATGATTTTGTGTATTTATGTATATTTTTTGCCAGTGCTGGTTTAGTATGTCTATTTGAGGCTGGAGGTGTGGTGCAAGTGTTAACCTTCTCCTCATGACTGCCTGTTCCAGTCTTGGGTGGAGAGAGCTTAGCCTCCAATTTAGCTATATAATTGCATCTCTCACATATGTTAATGTTTTGTGGTAGAAGGAGAGGGTTGTCTGTGTACATGAGGCAGTTGTAACATTGCCACAGGATACCCAGGTTCACCAGCTGGACTGGAGAGTATACCTGAAATTGCCCTTTGGTCATGCCTGAATAATAGGGTGAGCTGCTTAGTCACTTGGTTGGTGAGGGGTGAATAATGAGCCTTGCCCTGCTGGGCAATCAAGTGTTGGGGTATATTAGTACTTGCTATTAGGTCTGAGCAAGTGCTGGACTGTAGGTTGCTTTTTAAGTGCTTAGGTTGAGAGTTAGACTATTTTCAAGGGAAAAACTGAAGAGGAGACTTGGTGGAGCTGGGAATAATTTAGCCCTAGCTAACCGGCGCTGCCCGGATGTGCAAAACTGTGCAAACGTGTTTTTTACAGCAGGGAAATGAAAGAGATGGAAATTAGCCCAAAATGGCCTATAAACTACTAACTTCTGGGCTGGAACCACTCCTTCAGGGACAGATGGCTGCTCAAAGCTCCCTCTCTCACATGTGAACAGAGAAACCTCCTTCTATCCAAGTAAGGTATGGGCAACTCAGAAACTTGTGACACAGCCCTGAATTTAGCACTAGCCTGAAAACTGGACTATACTAGCTTAGAAAGGTGGGAAATAAGGACATTTTATTTGAAAAGATAAGGCAAAAACAGTAAAAAAAATATACTTAAAACAGCTTTAGATGACTACAAGCAATCAAAAAAGGCTTTTAAACAAATTACCCAATTAACCAGTAAAAAAAATCTCGAAACTGAGCCCTGTTCCTGTAGTCTTCAATCAGACAAGTTCTAACTGCACACTCCTGCCGCTGGGGTGCAGGGGAACCTTCTCCAAAAAAGAAGGCCTGGATTAGTGCTCAAGTTATACAAACAAAGCTAGATTCAGCAGGCCTGAATCTAGTTTATGCGACAGCAAACAAGGCACATCAATTTCAGTAAGAAACAGTTCAAATATGCAGGCACTATAAGCCTCTAACCAGAAATTCCCAGCTCAGAAGGGTAGAGTCCAGCCTCTCCTCCCACAAGAGTGCAGACCACAAACCTTCTTAATGTAAAATGACTGGCCTGAAGCCCAGGTACTTAAACCAGAACTAATACACTTTTAGAATAACAGATGCAGATTTTTGGACTGAAATGTTTCCTTCCTCTGAATAGTTTCTGCCATAGCTCTCAACCAGTCAAGGAGAAATCCAGAAATAATCAGGGGACTTTTAAAATAGTAGTAGTATTATCCTCAGATATCGACAGATCAGCAAAATGTGAATTAATATACATTTTATGAAGTAAAAGAAGTCTATAACTATAATTATTGTCATTATTTATTAAGTATAATTTACCACCTTTTCTCCAGAAGTTACCAGATTTTAGAAAGGATTAGGAGGACCATCCCTGAAAATCAGTGGCACTTGACAGGTATGGTTTTGCTCTGTTTATGTCTTTGCTCACTGTGTGAGATGGCAGTATCTCCAAATGTTTGTAGCAAAGAATAACCTTAATGTTTCTATTAGTGATTTATTTTCCTGTGTATTGCACATTACTATCCGCCTTGCAAAGGCTTTATACATTGAAGTCACCTAAAATAGATGCTTCATGTTTTTTTTTCTACTTCTGTTGTTGAACCTACATCAGACTTATATATGTATAATTTCTATGGGTTCTTCATTTTGTGATAATAATTTTGCACTGCTTTTATTAGGTTTAACATATCATACATTAGACCATTCCTGCAGTTTCACCATCTACTGTCATTCTGTCCAGTCCATCTTTTATCTGCTTCATTGTAGTTCTCATTATAATCTGTAAAAAGACATTCTTTATTTCCTTCACTTTGTCTACATTATTTCTGATATGTATGTGAAAAAGGAGTGCTCTCAGTACTTACCCATATGGCTGTTACTAGCAGCTCCCCTTTCCTTACAGTAAACAATGTCTGTTATGATCTGTTTGCTTTCAAAGAAATTATTACTTTGACTAGTATTTGGTTCCACATTTAAAGCCTGTGTATTACTTGCATAGGCACATGCCCTGTCAAAATGTAGTTAATCCATGTACAACCCCACCATGGGATACCACTTTAGTCACTAAGCCAATTAACTCTTTTTCGTGTTATTAGATTTAAGGAAACCCCATCTCTGTCTCTTTTTTAAAAGATTTCTCATGCTTCCAACACACACACACACACACACACACACACACACACACACACACACACACACACACACACAAAAGCAACACAAATGATTTTTTTTATTTGGCACACACACACAAAAGTAACGTGCATGATTTCTTTATTTGGCACAATCTAGATGTCTCATTCTGATAACATTCCAACTGATTAAATATATTGCAAACATAACTCTCATCCTCTTAATTCAAGAATTTGGGACAAAGCCAAAAAAGTAATGGAGGAAGAAAGAAACCAGGACTAGTGCTTAGATGTTGCTCTTGTACACTCAGAAAGTTGCTAGAATAACAGGTATATTTTCCTTTCCCTGGAGTAGTGTCTTTATTTTCTGGCATTCATGTTTGAAGTCTTTTGATGTGGTACAAAATTTTAGATCCTTTTCCCTACGCGGATGTGACTGAATTAGGTGGTGGGTTACAAGACTAGTAGACATGTTTGTTTTTATGTCTCTAATGTTGTTTGTCTTTTCAGTTTTTCCCGGTTAGGGGTCACCACAGCGGAACTCCGGTCCGCTAATGATTGGCAGTAGATTTTTATGGTGCCGAGTTGCCAGCCCGACACCCAACCTTCAGTGAAGGCACGCCCATTCACATATGTCTTTTGGAGGCCACTCAACTGCGGGGAGGACATGCAGACTCCACACAGAAGGCACTCCAGCCTAGAAATGAACAGGAGAACCTCTTGCTGTGAGGCAACAACGCTACCGCTGTACCATTGCGGCTTACATTTTTTGTCTCTAATGTAAATTCTGCAAATGTATTTGCATCATAATGTCCCCAGTGTAAAACACTGGAGGAAAATACCTGCTGGTGATGGCATATGCCAGAAATACCAAGTTTCAGCTATAAACACCTGGTGTAATCAATCTTTTCTATTAACTTCTAATTCAGTAGCCTGCAAAACGCAGGAACATACTGAATGTAATCCACTAGAGCTATCCCTTCTGGTCTAAAATCACTGTGTTGCTTAAGCCATGTACTTGGAACAAAATCTCATATCTCAAAAATGAATACTTAATTTAGAGCAAAGAATGTATTGGAGATCAGAATCTATATAGAAGACACCAGAAATTACCCTTTCCATATGGATCATGTTTACAATCACAAAACATTACTCCTGACTTGCAGCTTTCATAAACCTATAACTTTTCTTAGTCCTTTGGCATGGTGAAAAGCACCTGTATTTTAATAAGATCTGTTCAGAATAACCTCCCCTTCCAATAATCTGAATGCTTCTATATCAGCAACTGCATGCTGGAAGCAGAAGTATATCACTGGCAAGAGGGAATGGAAATAAAATCATAAGTAGATAAAAATCAGGCAGCAACTGAATGTGCCAAAAAACAAAAGAATATAAGGAGTAGGATCAGATGAGAAGGCAAAAAATGTATAAAAGGCATAAATATAGTTGCAAGTAATGAAGACCCCTGTAACAACCTCATGTTGATCAGGTTATGACACAGGAATAGTTATGGAGAGATGAATTTAAACCAAAAGATGAAAGGTTAATATTGACGGGCCAGGATAGCAGACTACATACAAGTTGACTTACGAAGTCCATTGAGCTTGTGGAAAAAAACAGACTAATGCAGGTTCTGTAAACAGAACTAGAAAAAGTTGCACATCTTGTTGCTGGTTGTGACATACTAATGACAAAGGGCCTGTATACTGAAAGGCGTAATAATTTAGTAAGACTGTTGCATTGGGGTTTGTACAAACATTACAAGATAGAAGTAGCTGAGAAGCATTGGAAACATGTATGCCACAAAGCATTACAGAGAATGATGATGTTTATATCACAAGGGATCACCTGTTAACAGTTCAAAAAATAGATGTGAGAAAACCACACACAGCAGCCCATGAAAAGAAGACAAAAGTAGCATTGATCAATGAAATTGCTACACCCAGTGATTATAGTGTCTTACTTTCAGAGAGATACAAAGTCATAAAATACCAATATTTGCAGGGCAATGTGGAAGAAGGATACCCAGACAGTTCCAGTAGCAGTAGGAGCAATGAGTCTCATAAAAAAGAGTTTACATTCTTATCTACATATGCTATCGATACATTTAATTACATATAAACTGCAAAATGAGTTAATTCTTGGTATGTTGCGGCTGCAGTGAAGAGCACCTTTGGCTAACATCTAGGATTGAAACAATACTAATTTCATGAACTTTAATCATACTTTGACTTAGGAATGGAGTCCATTCATGTCATGGTATTAGAAACCCAAAAAACCTTGAGAAATTAAGCAAAGAGAAACTCACACTTATAGCTCTGTATAAGTTAGAAAAAGACAAGGCAAGCCTTTAAGTTTTATAAGTCATTAACGTCTTCATGATTTCTTTTGCCAAGATAGAGAAACCTGTTGACATAGTTAACCAGGACAGCAGCTCTGTGTAACTAGTGACTTCCAATAAAAACCCAAAAGCCCGTAGGTCATCTGCCTACGAACAAAGGCACAGACTTCTAACACATTTGTAGACTTCCATAGTTAATAATACAAGTGGACATTGGAGGATCCAGGGTCCTTTCCTTGCCAGGACACAACAGGGGCACAGTAGCTAGCAGGTGCGGCTGATAGGATATATGAAAAAATAAATAAAAACACCAAAGCATCATACCAGTAAAGTATAGAATATGTTATACATAGTAACAACTTACCCATAATCCACAGTTAAAAATGAAAGACCACTTCCCTACAAAAAAAAAAAAAATAATAATAATAATGAATGGTATAATCCTCCAAATCCTGGCAATGTTCACAACACAGAAAAACTATAAATGTGTCATGCTGAAGGATTATAGTTAGGATGAAGTGTTGATATGCTACAGTATAACAAATCAAGATTGTAGCTACCAATACAACACAGGTGGGAAAATGTTATGCACAAAGACATTTGCGTATTATAGAAAAAGAAAAAAAAGTATCATTAACTGAAATTCAAAAAATGACAGACTTATTTTGTTCTTTGCTACATTGCAAGGAATTTGTTTTTAAATGAATACAGCACATCTTGCTAACATTGAAGATAAAATACACATCTTCCCACTGCAGACACCGGTGAATATCAAAATAGTTTAAATGTCTGACAATAGTTATTTGAACTAGAGGCAAGACTGGTCATTTAATAACTACGCAAGAATCATACCTCTCAACCTCTTAAAAGTCTAAGAAAGCCCAATATAAATGGGGGGCAGGGGAGCAATGAATATACTGGATTCATTTCAATAATTCAATTCTCTTGAATTTGAGGGGGGGATCAATGGGTGGCGACATGGGGTGGCGCCGACACACACCTTTATTAGGCTTATAAATGCCCTTGGGCAGATAGCCTAGTACCTACCTATGAACCTATGAACCTATAATGGAGTTCATGGATTACAATGACAGTTTTGACACCTCAGGAAGAATGTGGTAGGAGGTCTGTCAGCACTTGAACTAAAAATTGGAAGCCTCAAAGCATGTGGTTTGGCTAGTGTAGTTTGTTGAGCATTTACAACTACTGTTAAAGAGGCAACAGCTGCTCTGAGAACACACATCAGAGTAATTTAAGTAAAAAAGTGAAAATGATACAGGTTTGAGAAGCTGTGCAATATGCCGGTGCCTCACACTACTGCCATTCTCCTTTTATGGAAGTTAAAAAACAATGATTTCCTTCTGTCTAGCATGAATCGTATAAAGGGGCCTTGAAGTGGATTCTCAGAGAAAACTCCAAGATCACTTTACAGTGGCAGGTCTGTTAAGCTTAATAACCATACTCACTTAATGATTCTGATACATTAAAATAATCAGAGTACGAAGATATAATGAAATTATACTTAGAGGCAATTTCTGCTTGACTTACAATGCCATGTCTAACCCAGCTATGTTAGAAATGCTACAGCTAAAGAAATCCCAATCCCTCCACGCCATACGCTCCAGAGACCTCAGCCTCATTACCACAATCAACAGAACATGCTGGAGGGACAGTTTCATAACCCAGAGACTGCCCATGCTATGGAATAGACTTCCTATACATGTCAAGCAGAGCACCTCACTGGCTCTCTTCAATAGAAATCTTGAGTGAATGGGAAATAGAAAATTCACCTCAGGATCACTCCTGTGGCTTTACTCGACAGAGGCACTGGGAACTAAGGACGGGTGGCACAATGCCAGGGCAATCCTCTGGGCTAGGCTTGTAAAGGCTCCAGGACCATTAGTCTAGTACACACCTATGAACCTATAAATAACTGAGACATAGTGGCAACCATAATTTATTTATTTATACTTTTTGTTGACCACATTAGATCTGTGTGGCCAATGACCTCTTTTCATAGGATACCCAGGGTAGTATTCATACTGACCAGGAAAATTTGGCTAGGACACTGGGGAACTTCCCCTGCTCTCTAGGAGACTGTGTTCATTCTGGTACTAGTGTAGTGGCAGCTGTGAGAACAGTGCTCAAAGTACCCAAGATGGCGGATAGCACAGAGGTGAATGCCAGTGCTGTGGTGGCATTGTTGCATGATTCAGAGGAGTTATTTCAGCAAAACCAGTTTTCTTCATTAGAAGGAAATCATTTATAAAATGATTGATGTATTATTTAAAACCCTCCAGTCTGGAGAGTTGCAGGATGATATTTTGGGTGAACTATTAGTGCAGAGCAAGCCAGAGTGTTGAAAAGATGTTTCTTGTGGTGAATAATGGATAACATCCTTTCAGGGGAATTTAAAGCTATTCTGAAAGAAAATAGTCAAAATAATTTGTATTCTGAAATTGTTAAGGACAATGCAGGGAAAGTGGTGGAACAGAAAAAAAGAAATCCAAAATAAAGAAGAAAAGGAAATGGATAGATATAACATTTGGGATAATTTGATGGTGCCATTAGGTGTAAAGACTCATGAGGTAAGAGTTTTTATTCTTATTCTTAAAGAGACATTTTGTAAAATTATATTTGAGACTGGTTCTGTCATGGAAAGCTTTTTGGGAAAAGAAAAATAACTATAATCCCTGGAATTCATATGTGGTTAAAGCATTTCACAGGGAAACAAGAAAGAAAATGCATGTTCAGTTTCTAACTGGAGTTGAAAAAAAAAGACATTTAAGAAAACTATGTAAAGAAGTTAAGAATATTAGTAATGTTTAAGGTAATAGAGGAGTATGGAATGGTGGATGGCACTGTCATATTCTATTAAAATGGAAAAAGAAAATTATTCATATTCCTAGTATAATTGTAGAAGAAAATAAGGGTGTCAATCCAAAATATGTTTTTTTTCTTTTGAATGGATGATCATTTGATAAGTAATTGTGATAAAAGGAAATGTTATATTTGTGCAAAATAATGTGAACTGAAATGTTATTAATGTAGTAAAACTGGGAATTTATGGATGGATTAAAATATAGGTTCATAGGTTCATAGGTTCATACTAGGCTATCTGCCCTGGGGCATTTATAAGCCTAGCCCGATTGAGTTTGGCTTACGCCACCCCTTGATTTGAGTATACTGTGCCATTTTTAAAGTTTAGTTTACTGTGCCTCTGTCTAATAGTGACACGGAAGTAATCCCCGGGACAAACCTACGATCCCCCATCCACTCATCAAGATTCTTCTTGAAGAGAGTCAGTGAGGTGCTCTGCCTAACATGAATTGGAATTCTATTCCAGAGCGAAGGGAGCCTCTGGGTTATGAATCTGTCCCTCCAGCATGTTCTATTTATTTCTGTGCTGAGGTTCAAGTCCCTCGAGCGTGTGGCTCTAAGGGATTTAGATTTACTGAGGTGGAGCATGTCCATTAATTCTGGGTTGGACATAGCTTTATATGTCAGGCATAGATCGCCTCAAGTAGGCGGTATGCAACTGAGTAGAGCTGGAGTTTTTTAACCGAGCAGCATATGGCATCTGTTTGAGTCCCTTGATCCTCCTGGTGAGGTACTTTTGGGGTCTTTCTAATTGCTGCAGGTGTCGGGTAAGGTACATCCCAAAGGGGACATTGTATTCTATGATGGGCCTGATGAGGGATGAATAAAGGGGCACGATTACCTCTCTTGATCTGGATGTGAATCCTTTCATGATGAGGTGGGCTATGTAGAAGGTCTTTCTAACCACTTTGGCAATGTGGTTGTCAAAGGAGAGATTGCTATCAACTTGGGTCCCCAGACCCAGATCCCTAATTACTTTCCCTGTACTTAATGGGTTACCACCTATGTGGTAATTTGTGGGCACATTGTTTTTGCCAAAGGGTATGACTATACACTTTTTGGCATTTAGCTTTAGACCATGGCTCTGGCACCAATTATCTGTCTCTGCGAGACCTTTTTGAAGGATGTTTGTGTCAGCTGGAGAGTCGATTATGGCACCCAGTTTGCAGTCATCTGCGAACTTGGTGAGCCATAGTCCTCCCACTTTGGCCTGTACCTCAGAAAAGTAAATACCGAACAAGAGAGGTCCCAGGACAGAACCTTGTGGGATGCCACTTGTGACCGGTTTCGAGTCTGACATGGCTCCAGCAACTCTGACTCTGTGGGTTCTGTCTTTGAGCCAGTTTGCGACCCATCTTGTGACATAGGGGTTTATATTTAGGCTGGATAGCTTATCTATGATGCCCGAATGCGGTATTGTGTCAAATGCCTTTGCGAGGTCCAGATAGGCTGTGTGGACTACCTTCCCTTCATCTATGGCCTTGGTGACTGTTTCGAAGAAGTCGACCAGGTTCAAAAGGCAGGATCTGCCCTTGATGAAGCCAAATTGGGTAGGATCTAGTGTCTGTAGGTCCCCAATGTCTTTGTTTATGAGTTCCATGATGATCCTCTCTGTAGCTTTGCATACTAGGCTAGTCAGGCTTATGGGGCGATAGTTTCCAGGGTCCGCAGAGGTGCCACCTTTGTGGAGTGGGACCACTGTTGCTGTACGCCATTCTTTGGGCACATATCCTGTAGTGAGGCTGAGATTGTACAGCAGTTTTACTTGAGGGATTAGTTCTTCTTGGAGTTCATGTAGGACGCAACCCGGGACGCCATCTGGTCCCATGGAAGCAGTGTTTTTTGCTTTGGAGAGGGCGGCCTTCACCTGAGCATCAGAGATGTTTGGGAGGCTGCACTCTGCCAGGATAGGTACTTGCTCTTTTGGGGGGGAGGGGGTGGAGAAGTTTGCACTGAACCTGTCTGCCAGGATATTGGCGATGTCTGTGGGTTCAGTGTATTTTTTGTTATTTAGAATCAACTCAGAACAAGTCTGGGAGTTGCATCCCAGGTTCCTAGCATAACTGAAAAAAGCCTTATGATTGTCTTTAGTGTCCTGTGCAATTTTTCTCTCGAAGCTGGCCTTGGAGGATTTTATGAGGGATCGTAATTTTTTGCTAGTACTGATCAGAGATACCTTCCCTTTTAGGGATTTTGCTCTATCATGTAGTAACTTCCTCCTTCTGTTGTACAGTTTATTTATGGCTGGGGTCCACCAGACTGGATGCCTGCCTTTGAATGATTAGGTCTTGATTTTGTTTGGGATAGCATGATCCATGCATTCCTGGAGATGTCCGTAGAATGCGTTTATATAGGATTCTGCAGTTTGGGTTGTAGTTTCCACTGGCCCCTGGGGCCTTGAAGGATTCCACTTCAGTTTTGAGAAGTGTGAAGCTCGCTTTTGAGAAGTTTTTCACTGTGGTTTTCTGGGCTGGGGGTGGGGTCGGGATGTGGATATCCAGTGAAATTAATTTATGGTCTGATCTTACCAATGAGGGATATACTTCTGGTATGGAGCATAGAGTCCCCATGTTGGTAATGATCAGGTCTAGTATGTTTCCCCTCTTGTGGGAGTGGTGACTAGTTGTTCCATAGCATTTGAGTTTATAAATTCCAGGAACCTTTGGGCTAAGGTGCTGGGGCTTGAGTAATGCTCCCAGTCTATGTTTGGGTAGTTGAAGTCGCCCAATATAATGGTGTTCGGAGAGATCTTAGTGTTCTCCAATGTTTTCAGGAAAGCTGAGTGGGATTCCTGACTTTGAGAGGGTGGTCTGTAGGATACTATAAACTGAAAAGCAGTCTTGCCCACTGTCAGTTGCACATGGATGGTCTCCGATACTTTGTGCACTGCCACTAACCTGGAGGTGTGGATATCCTTGATAAATATGGAAACTCCCCCTCCTTTTGTGGTTTGGTCTGGGTTTTGGGGCCAAAAAGCATGATATGAGGTATAACCTGGTAGTGCTGGGGTGCTCTCTGGAGCCTTAAACCAGGTTTCTGTCACTGCACAGATATCGATGTTCTCCATACTGAGGAGAGCTTCGAGTGCATGCATCTTGAGGTTAAGACTTCTGGCGTTTAGCAGCATTACCCTTAGTTTCTTGTTCCTTGTGCTGTCTATGGAGGTGGGTTTGACTTTTGAGCCTTGCCTAAAAAGGGCACTATGAGGGTGGCAAGAGCCTTTGCCAATATCCGAAAGCCCAGGGGTGACAGGTGCAAGCCGTCCCTAGCAAAGCAACGTGGCTTGTCGAGCATGTCATCCCAGGCTGACAGACACTGGATCCCCTTTGAATGACACCAAAATTTTAGCCAATTGTTAAAATCAATCATTTTGTCTTTATACTGTGGCATCATTCTAGGTGAGGGTAAGATGCTGCTCAAGGTCAGGGTCATACCGGCCTGGGCTACATAATCAGAGAGCTCCTCTATGTCTCTTTTCATGTAGTCGAGGGAGGTATGTCTCAGGTCATTCACGCCAGCATGTACAATGACTGAGTCATATTTGTATTTGCTTTGGAGTGACCTGAGTGCTTGCGTTATGTGGCGGATCCTAGCGCCCGACAGGCAGCTCACTGTGACCTTCTCTTTATTCAGCCTGGTGAGCGGGACGTCAGTGGGTCTGAGAATAGAGTCACGTATTACAAGGGTATCAGGTGTGTTATTCAGCCTTAAGGGCTGTGACTGCTTGGCACACTGACTTTGTGTGCTATGTGTTGTACGTGTTTTGTTTTGGGGTAGCGTTTGCTTGGATGTCTGCTTTGGAGGTCTCTGTTGCTTAGGTAGATTTTTATTTAGAGCCTCCGAGTATGTTTTTGTGTTTTTATGTGTTTGGTTCGCTGTTGTGGTGGGACTATGTGATACTGGAATTGTGTTGTGTGTGGTTACCTTCTCCTCTTGACTGGTTGCACCAGTTTTGAGATGAGAGAGCTCAGCCTCCAGTTTGGCTATATGGTTGCATCTCTCACATATATTTGAACCTGTTTGGAGGAGGAGAGGGTTGTCCATGTACATGAGACAGTTGTAACATTGCCGCAGAATTCCCAGATTCACCAGCTGGACTTGAGAGGAAACCATTGACTGACCTTTGGACATGCTAGAGTAATATAGGGAACTGAATTAAAACGGACCAATAGGGGACAAGGTAATCGTAGAGAGTATAAGAGTAAGTAGTGCTTATGGTTTATTAGTGCTAACTTGTAAGATTACTTATTTGGACCAGTGAGGGGCCTTAGAATGAGAATATGGTGTTTAATTTGAGAGATAGAAAGAAAGGATGAAGAAAATAAAAGTGAGGAAAATACACATGAAGAAAAAATGGTTATAATAGAAGATAAAGTAGCAGGGAAGCAAGAACAGGCTAAAATAAAGAGAAGGTTAAACAGACCATTGAAACAGAAGGTAGTATAGAGAAAGGTTCTGAAATAAGCGAGGAAGATATACATTGGAAAATAGCTAAAAGGAAAAATTATTCTATTAGGAAAACAGTAAGAGAAAAAGTTTAAAAGGATAAGTGTAAAAGACGCAAAGAAAGGAAATGCATAATGTAAATGAGATAAATATTTGAATGTATCCAAAGATGTACACAATTCCAAGTAAGTTACAACACAGATATAATCATAACTTTAGCATTCTTTCAGTAAATAGAAATAGCATTAAAATATAAGTAGAAGAACAGGCATTTTAAATGTGTGTAGTAAGTGTGATGTTGGTATTCTAATATTGGAATATGTAAGATTTCTGACACAAAAAGAAAGAATAAAAACAGAAACGCTTAGTTAGAGATTCAATATGGAACAGAGGGAAAAATGATGTTCTGGCATAGTGGTGCTTTTTAGGAAGTTGGTGAAAATAGCTAATGTAACACTGGTAATGGTGGGAAGAGTAACTATTGTAGAACTCAGACAGCATAATCAGGTGTATAGAATTATAACGTATGCTTATGTTACTTGTAAAATTCTGGCTTATATACTAAGAAATATGAATATAATATTAATGAGATATTCTAATTGTGTTTTGGGAGGAAGAAAGAAAGAGAAGCAATGTTAAGAAAATGTTTGAGGTTATAAAATGTGGTAATTTAAAGCCTTGGAATATCAATTTCTGGACATACAGTCAAGGTACATATACAAGACAGAAAGAACATTTAATTGTATTATAAGCTTTAAATATTGCTGAAGAAGAGATGCTTATAACAGGTTTTTCAGATCATTCTGCTATATGGATAGAGATAAAGGAAAATAAGGCATATATCAGACTGGGAAAAGTAATAAAAAGAATATATGACGAATTATGGAATGATTACATAAAGAGAATTTGCAATTATGAAAAGATAACTTAAACATAGAATATGTTATAAAAACTGGTTCATAGGTTCATAGGTGTGTACTAGGCTAAAGACCACAAGGGCCTTTTTAAGCCTAGCCATGCATCACAAATCTCTGGCAAGTTCTGATACTCTTGATAAGGGTGAACAGGGGTTTGGGAGATGAAACATTTACAAGGTACTGTTTGCTTTGTGGATATGCAGGAGGTCCATCAGAGTGGGGTCTGACAATGCTTCATATGCCAGGCATAGATCTCCCATCAAAAGCCTGTAAGAGACAGAATACAGGGATAGAGCCTTGAGGCAGTCTGCATAGGACATTTTACTAATGCCCTGTACTCTTTAGTGAGGAACCTCTGTTGACATTCCAGTTGTTGGATATGCCTGGTTAGGTGCACACCAAAGGGGGCATTGTACTCAATGACAGGTCTGATGAATGCCGAATACAGTGGAACAATGACTTCCTTGGACTTAGATGCCATATCTTTGTTTATAAGTTGTGCAATCTAGAATGATTTCCTCACCACTGTAGACATGTGATGGGCCAAGTCTAGATTACTATCTATGTGCGTCCCTAAGTCCCTGGCTACTGGGTCAACTATAAGAGGTGTGCTGTCAATATGATAGTTACCAGGATGAATGCCTTCCCAAAGGATACTGTTATGTACTTCTTGGCATTTAGTTTTAGTCCATGGCTCTGACAGCAGTTGTTTGTCTGTGTCAACTCCTCCTGGAGAGCATTTGTGTCAGTGTGAGATTCAATGCCAGCTTCTAATTTGCAATCATCTGCCAATTTAGTCAGCCAAAGACCACTGACATCGGCCTTGACTTCTGAGAAGTAAATGCCAAAAAGCAGCTGTCTGAGTTGTGGCTTTCTTTCATATATATATATATATATATATATATATATATATATATATATATATATGGATCTACTTCAGATGATCGAACTTTTACAACTTTGAATGTCATATGGCCGAGACCTTATGACTGAAGTTGCAAAAGTATGAAGACCTGAAATAAAAACAAAATCAAAACAAAAAAAAAATTCCTGGATGTTTTTTGCTGGGGGCAAGCCCCCCTGCACCCCCCACACACCCTGCTATTTAAATATACCAACTCCAAGATCGCACTACAGTTAGGAAAAGGGAAAATTTCCCACTCTGCGCTGTATGGAGAGCTCTGTTCAGAACGTTCAAAAACGTTTTAAAACTTCGATCATATGGTCTTGGCCATATGACATTCAAAGTTTTAGAGCTGTGATCATCTGAAGGGAACCTATATATATATATATATATATATATATATATATATATATATATATATATATACACACACACACACACACACACACACACACACACACACACACACACACATGAAATGTTTTTAGAATGGTATTCAGATGTAAAAAAAATGTAAAAACAGCAAATTATAGGGCATTTTGTATAGATGCTTTAAAAGATTGGAAAATAAATTATTTAAGCCAAGGTATAACTTACAAGGTAAAAGAGAATAGGTTATCAGCTGAATTAGATAGTATAGTTAAAGAAAAAAATAGTATAATGACAAAAATGAAATATGATAGACGAGAGATAAGAAGGTCTAAGGAACAGCTTACGAATATTGTAATTAATTATGCAAAGAAAATGTTTCCAGATAAAAAGAAGGCTCACGAAAAGGAATGGAATGTTAAAAAATTATCAGACATGGTAAATAAAGAATTAGAATATGAGGTTTCCTTGAATGAATTAGATAAAATACTTGGCCACGTTATGTTACTGTCAGTTGCAGGCCCAGAAGGAACAGGTTACCAGTTCTATAAGCATTTTACAGATTGGTAGGAAAATACTTCTTAAAAGTTATGAATGAGTTGTTAAATGAAGGTTTTTATGTATAAAGATTTATGCAGTGGTATATTTAATCATTTACGGAAAAAAGGATACAAAAATAAAATCAGAAGTTGGAAACCTGTAGTATTGAACAATGAAGACTACAAGATTTTTAAGAAAATAATTCAGTAGAGTATGGAAAATAAAATGAAAAATGATTATCGGAGATGGCATATATAGTTTAAAGGGAAAAAAATGACAGAAACTGATATCAATAGTAAGGGATATTGTGGATGATTATTATAATAGAAAATACAACTAATTTTAGCAAATATATTTTCAATAAAACACTAAATATAACTGGAATGTACTTAGAACAATGCCACTAGATACTGCTGTAGAACACTTTAATAACATATTCTTACAGAACTTAAGCAAACTAGCACCAGTACATAATAAAAGAATAAAGTCCAACCTGCACCATGGCTGACAAAAGAAACAAAAAACTCATGATGAAAAGGGATAAAGCCTGGAAAAATTGGTGTAAAAATAGAACTCAAAATGCCTTCCAGCAATTTAGACATCTTAGAAACCTTGCAGAACTCCATGTCAAACAGAATAAGCAAAGATACTATACCAACCCACAAGGAATACATAATACATAAAAACAACCCAAATTTGCTCATCACTAAATAAACTACTTCACCTTGGCAAGACCACCACTTCCTCTCCAAAATCACACAGTACGACAGACTGTGTCCTCACACAGTTTAATTCCTATTTTATACAATCAGTGTTATCTCTGTTAGACACTAATACATCTACCACCCTCTCTCTCTCTACCCCTGTCCAATAAAAACACCCACAGCTCTTGAATTTTAGTCCAATACCTACCTTGCTCATAAGGAAGTTGCTCCTTAAACTAAAAACTACTTCCATAGCTGTAGACCAACAACCATCAGACTACCTAAAAATGGCGGCAGAAGTCATAGCCTTCCATGAGTCCATACTAATTAATATGTCCATTGCAATAAAGATATATCCCATAACTATGGAAAAAAATCCTACATCATGTCACTACACAAAGATGGCACAGCTACAGAGTTTAATAACTGTACACCAATAGTGATTTTCTCCCTGTCTCCAAAATATTAGAAAAACCTGCTCTCAGAAACACAACATGGCTTTAGGCCCCAGCACCACTACTGCTCTATTACATTTGACCAGTATAATAAATGAACATGGAAACAATGGTCTGCTTGTATCCACCATGTTCTTAGACTTGTCAAAGGCATTTGATATTGTCTTGCACCAGCAACTGCTTGTTCAACTCTACTCAACAGTACTTTCAATATACTCCTTGCTGTGGTTTCTTAGTTACCTATTTGAAAGGCAACAAGCTGTTTAATGGCAACAAACCTACTCATCCTTTCAACCAGTTACTACATTTTCCTCAGGCCTCTATCCTGGGTCCTCTCCTATTTAATATATTTATTAATGACCTCCACACCTCCACTCACCATGCTAGTTTAGTTTAGTATGCAGATGAGTCAGTATCAATATGTGTGACCTCAATAAATAAGTTCCACAACATTACCCAAGAATCTTTCTCCTGTGTAGAAACCTGGCTCAAAGACTCAAACCTCATACTCAACTCCAAGAAAACCAAGTTAATGCTTTTTACCTCACAAAGTTACTAAAATCAAAAGCAATTTTGTATCATAAAGTCAGCAGTAAGACTTTCATTGAAACTGTAACTCACAGTAAACTTCTAGCTGTTGTAATAAATGACAATCTCAAATATGACCAGCATATAATGCACTCCATTAAATCTGCACATCAGAAACTAGGATCCCTTTATAGGATCAATGGATTCCTTACAGATACTGCAAGAAAAACTCTAGCCACCACCTTCTTATTGAAGACTCTCTTATATATGCCACTGCTATCCTAACAAACGTAAACAATACTCAAAGAAAGAAATTTGCCTCCTGATAAAATAAAATAGCTAAATTTGCCACCAGTCTCCCTCATAGGACCCACCATTGTCATAGCTTAAAGCAATTAAACTGGCTTGAACTGCACAACTACCTAACATATTCACAACTAACTATGGGACACAAACTCACTCATCATACAGAAAAATGCCCTGCACTACAAAACTTATTACTGCCCTACTGTCCAGCAAGGGACCTCTGCTCTAGTAACAAATTCTTATTACTTACAGATAAGTCAAATAATGTTGCAGTAGACTCTCTCTACTCAAATATGTTGCTAAACTTTGGAATAGTATCCCTACATATATAAAACTCTCCAACAAACTCAATAGTTTTAAACCACTGCTTAAACAACATTTTAACCAATCCTGTTCCTTCACATCACAAGGTTGATACTTTGTGTTTACCATACAATACTTTGCAGATACTCTTCTTAAACAGAATACTCTCAACCTTTCACTGAAATGACAATTTTTTTATATATAAATGCTCTGTGTGTACAATCCACTAAGTTGCACGTAGACTTTCTCTCTAGTAACTTCCACCTCTGTAAAATCTTAGAATGTATAAATATAACTACTGTTTGTGTATCAATGTAAATAGAAATGTAACTACTCTGTGTTTAACTGGAACTTAGTATAATGTAATGTAAGCAACTGGAGCTTTTCTCCCTGGGCCTCCGCTGAAAATGGATATTACCCAATTGGACTTTTCCAGTAAACAAAGACAAATAAAATAAAATAAATAAATAAAATAAATACCCAAGAAAGAGGAAACACAGCTATGATAGCAGATTTAGATAAAGCATTTGATACAGTACAACATGAACAAATGAAGTAAGAATTTTTGTGAATGGATGATTAAGCAAAGAAATAGATATAAAGAATGGTGTGCATTAAGGATGTCCCATGAGTAGTATACTGTTTGCTTTAGTTATAAATTTATTTTTTTAGAGAAGTAACTATACATATGAAAGGTGATACTCATATTATTACTGAAGGAGATAAACTTCCAGTTATGTTGATGTTTGCAGATGATATATTGATTATAAAAAAACAGTCTGGATGAAAAAATTAATATGTTACATATTCATGCTTTAAACATAGTAGGCATGGATTTAAATAAAGACAAGAGTAAATGGCTGGGTGATATAATAAAGATAGGAGGGATAATGTTTTCAATTAAATACATTTCTGTGTTAGGTACATGATTTAGAGGTAAAAATGTGAGTATCCATATATTGCCAATAATTTGTGAAAAAGAAATATTACAAATATGTTTTTCTTTTGTATGAGGTTAGAGTCTGAATCCAGTGAAGAGAGAAGTCATATATGGATAAGGAAAAGTGAGGTTTAGGATTAATAAACCCAGTTGTACATGCTGCTTCACTGAATTTGTATAGAATCTTGCTTTGGATAAACAATGAGACATAAATCTGCCTATGCTGGTGGCAGCTCAGGTGGATGTAAAAGATCCCATGGTGCCTATCAAAAAGTATGGGTTCTTTATTGTTAATACAACTTATACACATTATTTACACATTATACAATATTTACAAGTATTTACATTTTATCTAACATATAACCCAATTCCCTATATCTAAATTATTCCCTTGACTCTTTTTTCTACAACCAATAAATGTTTCTTTTTCAAAATTTCAGACAATACCAATTTACCATTAAACTTGATTTAATTCAATCACTCATTCCATTTGTCCAAGAACATAAACAATCTTTTGTCAATCTTTTTCATCTCTCTCCATTTTTTTACCATAGTACCTATATTGCAACATGCTCATATTTATATCTGCTACACTTTCAAAACCTTTCAATATCTTATCTTCAAATACTTTTTTCCATAATTCCATTACTCTTGATTAATTTAAAAAAGATGTGCTGCATTGTCTCAGACTATCCACAATAATGACACGCTCTCTCTTGAAAATTTTATAAGGTATATTAGCTTTGACACCTAAAATTATTACATTCAGATTTTTGTCTACTACATGCAAGTCTTATCTTAATTGCATTTCTTCCTTTATGTACAGAACCAGACTAATTTCACCTGTTCCTGACTTTCAACATCCCTAGATCATAGGTTTACTGTGTAGTTTCACTTAGTACATAGTAGTGAGAACCAGGTGTTTAGGCCACCTTTATAGTTATAATCTCTGGTTTATGACCCTGTTTGTTTATGGAAACTTCTTTTTGAATTTATGTTCAAGCAATTGTATACTTGTATAATATCTTGTTTAATTGTTTCTCAATATTCCAACTACTGTATGATGCATCATTTGTAAAACTTTGATTTTGCTCCTTTTATATGTTCTATGATCTTTGTATAAAATAGCTATGTTTATATAATTTTTTATTATTTTTATTATTTTTTATAATTTTTTACAATGTATCTGGAGCTTTTTTTCCCCAGGCCTCAGCTGAAAATGGTCACATTGCATCCAGTCAGGCTAACCCCTGTAAACAAATGGAAAATAAATAAAAATTTCCTAAATGGTTCCATAGGTATATATAATAATGTGCATTCGTTATATTAGCATACCATTATTTTCTATTTTTTCTACATTTTTATAGTCAATTTCTACAAAAAATGCATTCTAATACTCTCTCATGTATTCATTTACTAAATCTTTCTGTCTTTTCCCAGAACATGTTTTCTCCCAAAAAAATTTATATTTATCTTTCATTATAAGATTTATCAAATTGTTATATATATCTTGCAATACTCCCAAAACTTTGTAAAGGTTCAGTGAAGCTATTTATACAATTGGATTGATTAATCCTAGTCCTCCATCTTCTTCTTTAACAAGCAGAATCCCTCTTCTTACAGTATTCAGCCTTGATCCCCATATAAAAGAAAATACAATAGACAATAATACTTTTTCAAACTTCAATGGTAGAATATAAACACCTGTAAATAGGCAATTTTACCTAGAAAAATAGACATTATTAAACACACTCTTTTAATATGACAATTTATATGACCTCCAATACATACAACTTCCCTTAGTTTCTGTATAGTTTTTCCCATTGCTTTTCCCTATACATGTTCATCCCAAAGTGTATTTCCAAAATATTTATAACCTCATTATTAAATTGAATCTGTTCTATACTATTGTCCCAGTGTTTTTACTTTTATCTTTGTTTATACATAAGCCAAGCATTTTAAGTACTTCTTAAACCTTCTAATCTCTTCTTTCATCCATTCTTTATTCATCTTTATATCATCTGCACAAATAAAAATTGTAGGAATTTGAATTTCTTCTGGAATTCTATATCCTGCCATTCACAACCCTCTATTCATTTTACTAACAGCTACTTTCATAAGAAATACAAACAAAATATTGCTGACTGGGCATGCCTGCTTTATCCCAAATTCTCTTTTTATTTCATTACTTAACCACCCATTTAATATCACTCACACATTATTATTCTCATACAAAGACACCAATATTTTTATGTTATCAATTATATTATAATCACTTAATGTATCGCACAAAACATTATATTGTATTCTATCAAATGCTTTACTTAGTTTCCTACCATAACTTTAGTGCCTTCCTCTTTATGTATAACATCACTTATTACCTCTCTCAGTATCCCTATGTCTTGACTTCCTTTGCCTGTTTTTTTAACCAAAAATCATGTCAAGTAATTTATCCTCACTATTTATTATTTTTTCCCTGTTAGCCTCATAAATATTTTGTAATCTGTATAATTCAACATTATTGGTCTCCAGTTACTTATATCCTCTTTTTCTCCTTTTTCCATATAAATTTCATAACCCCTGTACACACTTCTTTGTCCACTATTTCTTTTTCTACCCATTCATTTTATACCTCCAAGAAACACACTTTTTGCCATTCTGCCATATTATAATATATGTGATACTCAATACCATCTATTCCCATAGCTTTTCCCCATCTAATTCCTTTAAAATTATATTAAGTTCTCCTACACTTACTTTTTCCATATGCTTATTATTCACTTCAATTATTTTTTGTTACCATTCCATTTCTGCTTTTCTTCTATATTTCTTTTTTTTAAATTATATTCTCTATATACTTCCTTATTGCCTCAAGTATTTCTTTTTGTATATTCACTCTCTCTTTCCTTCACTATTCTTCAATACTTTTATTATGCTCTCATTTTCTCTAACAATCTTCTTTAAATACGGTGCCACCTCTTCTTTTCTTCCCTGGAAAAATATACTTTCTTATGCAACATTTTTTTATCTTCTCCTGATTAATTTCATATATCTTCTTCTCCTTTTCAGAAATAATTATCTTGTTTTCTAATATATCTTTAAGTGGATCTACTTCAGTAGATCAAATTAACTGATAACCGAAATTTAAATGATCAAGACGAGAAGATTGTAATTTCAAAACAGTGAAACTTTACATTGCTGAAACTAAAAACAGTGAAATGCAACTGTGCATGTCAGACACCAGCCAGAACTTCTGAATAGAAATCGCAGACACAGAAAAAAATCAGCTACTACATTTAAATACATAATTTAACAGAACATATGAATTTTTCACACCCCCTCACCCCCCTGAAAATTATATATATGAACTGTGAGATCATACTACAGTGGGGGAAAAGGGTAAATTTCCTGATCCTGACTGTACCACAATCTCTATTAACAAGTGTTGAAAAAGGTACATTTTTTATTAAAATTAAGTGTTTAAATGTAGGTTTCTCTGTCTGCAAACTCCATTCAAAACCTCCAACTAGAATCTGACATGCGCAATTGGTGCTTTGTGGTTTCTAGTTTTGGCAGTGTCAACATTCGTTGTTTTGAACTTACGATATTTTTGTCTCAATCTTTTCAATTTCGGTCTTCTATTCTTTTGATAAAGTAATAGGGATCTCTTTAAACACCTTTTGACTTAGTCACTTATATTTTACTTTTATTTCCTCTTTCTCATTACTTGATATTGTAAAAACACCTTTTATAGTTTTCTTTAAAACTTTTCCACAAATCCATCTAATTTTCATTAAAAAATTCATGTTTACATGATCCTTCCATAATTGGTTAATCCCATCTCTTCCTTCTCTATCTAAATCTGTTTCATTAAGTCTATTAATACCTTTATCTAATCTTATATAGTTTTCTTTTCTTGTACTTCTACCCATATAGCTAAATGATCCAAAAATCCTGTTTCCTTTATTACTTTTTGTAATATTTTAGGCTATGAAATATTATAAAAATAATCAATTTCCATTTTCATCTCATTTATATATAACTTTTCTTGTTGTGTTGTCATTCATACAGTCCTTACTTTCTATTTTTTTTTTTTTAAATAAAAAAGTCTCAGACTCTTAATATTTTTATTTTTAATCTTACATAGTTTCAGAATCTTTTAAACATTACTTCTCTTCTCTCTTCTTCTTCATAATATAAATATAAATTATATATTTATATATATATCTTCTTCTATTTCTTATACCCAACTCTAATATACTTCTTCTTCGGCTGCTCCCATTAGGTAGCTCCCATTAGATCAGCTGTTTCCATTTCTTCCTGTCCTCTGCGTCTTGCTCTGTCACACCAACCACCTGCATGTTCTCTCTCACCACATCCATAAACCTTATCTTAGGCCTCCCTTTTTTTCTGTTACCTGGCAGCTTCATCCTTAGCATCTTTTTCCCAATATACTCTGCATCCCTCCTCAGCACATGTCCAAACCAACGTATTCTTGCCTTTCTGGCTTTGTCTCCAAACCTTCCAACTCGGGCTGACCCTCTAATATACTTATTCCTAATCCTGTCCATCCTCATCACACCCAGTGCAAATCTTAATATCTTCAACACTGCCACGTCAAGCTCTGACTCCTGCCTTTTTGTCAGTGCCACTGTCTCCAACCCTAAAACATAGCTGGTCTCACTACCCTCTTGTAGACCTTGCCTTTCACTCTTACTGGTACATGTCTGTCACAAATCACTCCTGACACTCTTCTCCACCCACTCCATCCTGCCTGTACTCTCTTTTTCTCCTCTCTTCCACACTCACCATTACTCTGAACTGTTGATCCCAAGTACTTAAACTCATCCACCTTTGCCACCTCTACACCCTGCATCCTCACCATTCCTCACCATTCCTCTATCCTCCCTCTCATTCACACATATATTCTGTCTTAGTCCTGCTGACCTTCATTTCTCTGCTCTCTAGAGCATATCTCCACCTCTTCAGAGTCTCCTCCACCTGTTCCCTACTCTCACTACAGATCACAATGTCATCTGCAAACATCATAGTCCTCGGGGACTCCTGTCTGATCTCTTCTGTCATCCTGTCTATCACCATTGCAAATAAGAAAGGGCTCAGAGGTGATTCTTGATGTAATCCCACCTTTACCTTAAACGCATCCGTCACTCCCACCGCAGACCTCACCGCTGTCACACTACCCTCGTACATATCCTGTACCATACTTCTCTGACACTCCCGACTTCCTCATACAATACCACAACTCCACTCTAGGCACCCTGTCATATGCTTTCTCTAAATCCACAAAGACACAATGCAACTCCTTCTGACCTTCTCTGTACTTCTCCATCAACACTCTCAGAGCAAACATCGCATCTGCAGTGCTCTTTTCCAGCATGAAACCATACTGCTGATCATTAATCATCACGTCCCTTCTTAACCTAGCTTCCACTACTCTTTCCCATAACTTCATGCTGTGACTGATCAGTTTAATCTCTCTGTAGTTACTACAGAGTTGCACATCACCCTTATTCTTAAAATCGGTACCAAAACACTTTTTCTCCATTCCTCAGGCATCCTCTCACTTTCCAAGATTTCAGTAAACAATCTAGTTAAAAACTCCACTGCCATTTCACCTAAACACCTCCATGCTTCCACAGGTATCTCATCTGGACCAACAGCCTTTCCGTTCTTCATCCTCTTCATAGCTATCCTTACTTCCTCCTTGCTAATCCACTGCACTTCATGATTCACTATCCGCACATCATCCAACCTTCTCTCCCTCTCATTCTCTTCATTCATCCACCCCTCAAAGTACTCTTTCCATCTGCTCAACACACTCTCCTCACTTGTGAGTACGTTTCCCTCATTATCCTTTATCACCCTTACCTGCTGCACATCTTTACTAGCTCGGCCCCTCTGTCTAGCCAATCAGTACAGGTTCTTTTCTCCCTCCTTAGTATCCAACCTTTTATACAACTCTTTATACGCCTTATCCTTAGCCTTCACCACCTCTCTCTTTGCCATGCACCTCATCTCCTTATACTCTTGTCCACTTTCTTCATCTCTCTGACAATCCCACTTCTTCTTCGCCAACCTCTTTCTCTGTATACTCTCCTGTACTTCATTCCACCACCAGGTCTCCTTGTCCTCCTTCCTCTTTCCAGATGTCACACCAAGCACCTTTCTAGCCATCTCTCTTACTAGCTCTGCTGTACTTACCCAGCTATTCGGTAACTCTTCACTGCCACCCAGTGCCTGTCTTAACTCTTCCCTGAACATCACCTCACAATTACCCTTTTTCAATTTCCACCATTTGATCCTTGGTGCTGCCCTCACACTCATCCTCCTCTTCTTGATCACCAATGTCATCTTACAAACCACCATCCTATGCTGCCTAACTACACTTTCCTCTGCCACCACTTTACAGTCTCCAGTCTCCTTCAGACTGGCCCTTCTATGAAAGATATAATCCCCCTGTGTGCCTCTTCCTCCACTCTTGTATGTCACCCTATGCTCCTCCCTCTTGTTAAAATATGTATTCATCACAGCCACGTCCATCCTTTTCGCAAAATCCACTACCATCTGACCTTCTGCATTCATTTGCTTAACACCATACCTACTCATCACTTCCTCATCCCCTCTGTTCCCTTCACCAACATGCCCATTGAAATCTGCTCCAATCACCAGTCTCTCACCCTTGGGTACAGTCATCACCACTTCATCCAACTCACTCCAAAATTTTTCTTTCTCATCCATTGCACACCCAACTTGTGGAGCATATGCACTAACAACATTCATCATTACACCATCAATTTCCAGCTTCAAAAACATCACTCTATCCGACACTCTTTTCACCTCCAAAACACTCTTAGCATACTGTTCCTTCAGGATAATGCCTATGCCATTTTTCCTCCCATCCACACCATGATAAAACAATTTCAAACCGCCTCCGATACACCTAGCCTTGCTCCCCTTCCATCTGGTCTCTTGCACACACAATATACCAACCTTCCTTTGGTCCATCATATCAGCTTGCTCTCTCCCTATACCAGTCATACTGCCAACATTCAAAATCTCGACCCTCACTATCACAGTCCTAGCCTTTACCTGCCTTTGGGCATGCCTTCCCCCTCTTCTCCTCCTTCGGCCAAGAGTAGTCCAATTTCTGCCAGCACCCTGTTGGCCAACAGTACTGGTGGCAGTCGTTGTTAAGCTGGGTCTCGACCAATCCGGTATGTATTTCTGTACTGTTGTCTGCATGTATGATTTGGCAAAATTTTACGCTGGATGCCCTTCCTGATGCAACCCTCCCCATTTATCTGGGATTGGGACCGGCACAAAGAAATGCACTGGCTTGTGCATCCCCAGTGGCTGGAATTACTCAACTCTACAATAGTATAATCTAAAACTTCTATTGCTTTGTTACATAACATTGCAATACCTGAACATACATCTTTCCCCATATTCCAAATATTCCCACCCCATAATTTGTCATCTTCACTTCTTTCTTGTACCAATTCTTCCACTTCTTCATTTCATCTTTTTTATCTACTATTTTTTCTTTATTGTCAATGTGTTCTTCACATTCTTTGTCTATACCACTGTCTATGGATTCAAGTGTTTGTTCTTGTTCTTTAACTTCTACATTTTTATCACAATCCATCCATACATGTCCCATTTCCCACATATTTTACATGTATCACAACTTTTTAGCTTCATGCCTTGACTTCCCAAAAATAAAATATTTTCTTTTATCACAATTGCTAATCAAATTATTCTTTTCTACAAAAATAACATGTTTTTGATTGTCCCCTATATTTAACATAACCTCTATTTTCATCTACATTTATTACACTTGAAATGTGCATAAGTCTTTTGTTTTTCCATTTTCAACATCACTACACTGTCCCATCCCCAGTCCATAATCCTCTATCATCATACATTGTTGTAATGTCAATCACTTCTTTAAGAACAGTCTTTAAATAATATTTCAATACCTGAACATGCATCTTTCCCCATATTCCAAATATTACCACCCCATAATTTGTCATCTTCACTTGTTTCTTGTACTAATTCTTCCACTTCTTCATATTCATCTTTTTTATTTAGAAATTTTTCTTTATTGTCAATCTGTTCTTCACATTCTTTTTCTATATCACTATCTATGGATTCATGTGTTTGTTCTTGTTCTTTAACTTCTACATTTTCTTCACAATCCATCCATACATGTCCCGTTTTCCCACATATTTTAGATGTATCACAACTTTTTAGCTTCATGCCCTGACTTCTCAAAAATAAAATATTTTCTTTTATCACAATTGCTAATCAAATTATTCTTTTCCACAAAAATAACATGTTTTTGATTGTCCCCTATATTTAACATAACCTCTATTTTCATTTACATTTATTGCACTTGAAATGTACATCTTTTGTTTTTCCATTTTCAACATCACTACACAGTCCCATCCCTAGTCCATAATCCTTTAATATCATACATTTTTGTAATGTCCATCACTTCTTTACGTACAGTCTTTAAATAATCTTTCAATGCTTCTTTCTCAACTTCAGTACAAAATTGGATAGTAATTAATTTTTTGTCTCTGTATTAAATAGTTGTACTTCATACAAATTCCAGGGATTACAATCTTTCTTTTTTTCAAACTTTTCTAAGAATTCCTTCATATACTGGCCTGTTTCAAACAAAATGTCACAGTATGTCTCTTTATTTATATGTATAAAAGCTTTTACCTTCTTAGGTGAAATACCAAGAACTGCAATTACTGAGTCCCAAACCTCATACCTTTCGAGTGCCTTTTCTGCTTTGCTGTTCAACCTCACCACAAATTTTCTTCTTATTTTCTCTTTTTTCTTCCACTCACTTCTCTCCATCCTTCACCTTTTGAGCATACAATTTCTTCTAACTTCTCTTCTTAACTTCTATTGCTTTCACTTCCTCCTCTTGTAGTTTGTCCATTATTTCATCTCAAGAAGCTGCCACCTTGCTCTCTGGTACACTCTCGTTCAACATGTTCCTTAAAAAAAACATAGTAATAGAACATCCTTCCTGACTCTCACCAGCTCCATCGAACAACCTCTCCTGGAATAAACACTCCTAAGTCTGGTACAGGTTTGACATCCTTCTGCTTCTTTGCCTCATTCATTCCTCCCTTCGATGTCAATATGGATGACCCCTCCACTACTTCTGCTTCTCTTAACTGCCTTTCTCCTAAAGGCTCTGCTACCTCCATGTTGGCATTCTCCTTCTCTGCTGCAACATTCTCCTCACACACACTTGCCATACTTCTTACTCTTTCTCTGAGCTGCCTACGTGCCTGGAATGGAAACAGGAATTTGGATGCACCACCGGCAATAGCATCCCCATATGCTACAGGTATGGCTTTTTATATATATATATATATATATATATATATATATATATATATATATATATAAATAATTCATATTTTACATATTTACACATTTTAACATCATTCAATAAATTGATATTTACATTTTAAGTATTTCCCCAAACTCTTTTATCCACAACAAAAAAAATATTTTTCCAGTATTTTTGCCAACGTCTGTTTTCCATTGTAGTGTATCTGATTTCATTAAGTCTTTGATTCCATATAATCCATGTTACACAGAATATGATTCTATCCATTTTCTTAGCTTCATTATGTAATCTTGTCCCATAAAACCCATACTCTATCATGTCCATGTTTAACATTTCAAAATGCAAATGAGTTTTAATCAAATGATGTTTACATACTTCTTTCCACAGTTTTTGAATTCTCTCACATTAAAAAAAAACATGTTCTGTAGTTTGCAATTCTTTACATTTATTACACATTCTATCCTGTTTTCTCTTGTATGGCATATTTGCCCCCACTGGCAATTTTCCTATGGACAATCTCCATAAAAAACATTGCATTTTTTTAATTATTTTATAATTTCCGTATCTTGTCATTATTGCTTTTTTCTTATCTATCTCTAACTATTTCCATGAATCCACCAAATCAAATGATATCATAATGTTAATATACCATTCTTTTCTGTTCTTTTCTATCACATTCTTTTTTTAATTTGCACATTACAGTTTTACTGAAAAATTATTTCAGTGGGAGGTTGGCGTAATGGTTAAGGTGCTTACCTTAGAAACACAACATGCAGGGTTTGATTCTCACATGAGGTAATTGGCTAGGCTTAAAATGCCCCCCGAGGACAGTTAACCTAATACTAATCTATGAATCTATGAATCATTTCTTCATTAATAACACTTTTACTTCTTTTTTCATTTCCATTTCTTCCCATATTTCTCTATATTTACAATACATTATTGTTTCTGTCAAATCTTTATTATTGTTCATCATTCCTTTTAGTAATTTGTGCATAGAGCCTCTTTAAGTATGTACAATCGGATTTTTCAGCCCCAATCCCTCTTGTTCATCTTTAATATGCAAAATTCCTCTCTTAACTGGGTTCAATCTTGACCTCCAAATAAATGAAAAAAATTTTCTGCATAATTTCTTTTTCATATTTCATTGGCATCATATAAATATTTGCAATATAAGCTATTTTACCTGTTATTATAGTATTTAGTAAATGAGATTTATTTTTGTATGAAAACCTATATGTCTTCCAAAATGTGATCACGTCTTTGATTCCTTTAATAACTTTATCCCATTGTTCATGCCTGTATTCTGTCCTTCCAAGTACTATTCCTAAAATATCTATACTCTCTTCATTATATTCCACATCTCATATAATACCTTCATACCCAAATCCTTTGCTTTTCTCCTTATTTATGCTTAAACAAATTTTCTTCAACTATGTAGTCAATTTTTCATTATTTTTTTTCCATCCAGACTTTATTTTTTGCTATTAGTACAGTATCATCATCGTAAGTATGCATATTTGGTAACTGTATCTTCTCCATTATTCTATATCTTCCCTTTCTTGACATTTTATTAGTTTCCATTACTAATGTGCTCATGATTATGGCAAAGATCATAATGCTTGCAGGGCATCCTTGTTTTATACCACGCTGTATTTTCAGATCTTCCCCAGTCTAACCATTTATGTTCAGTTTCACATCATTCTTTTCATATATTGATTTAATTACTTGTAATATTTTTCACTTATGTTGTATGCTTGTAAAATTACCCATAATGATTTATACTGAATATTATCATATGCCTTACTGACATCACCATGATTTTCTTTCCAGTATTTTAATAATATCATCAGTCACTTCCCTTGTTATCCACAATAGGTCTTGACTCCCTTTTTGTTTTTTTCCCAAACAAATTCTGATCATATAATCTTTCTGTTTTACATTGTAGTCTGTTAGTTACTATTCTCATGAAAATTTTATAATCTGCATTATTCAGTGTAATTGGTGTCCAGTTTTTTATTTCATCTTTATCACCTTTCTTTAATATAAGTTTTATCACACCTGTGCAGAATTCTTTATACTTAATTCGTCTTTCTAGCCACTCATTCATTACTTTTATAAACACCATTTTTTGCCAGTCATACATTTCTTTATACATACTATATTCAATTCCATCCAAATCTGTAGATTCAGTAACGTTAATATTTTTCAAGATCTCATTCAACTCATTTATATTTATTTTTCTCTCTAAATATTCATTATCTTCCTTACTTATTTTAGCTAGGTAAAAGTCACCCTTTCTGCCATTCAAGAACAGCATAACCTCCCTGAGCATTACAGGAGCAGAAGTCACTCTCAATAAAGTGACTATTTTGTTCTCACACTTAACAATATTTATTTCTGCCAGATAAGCTAAAACTCACCTGAAAAGAACTGTCCCAGTATGGTTTACTGATTGGTTCTATTTGGTGTTTCATTTTCTTGCTGGCTGGCTCAACCCACTCTGTTTGCCCTGCGGGCTCACTCTGCTCCCCTACCCTACCCCCAAATCCCACCCCCAGAGGCCCTAAACTTATACATCTTGGCCACACCTTCCTCTACATCCAACAAATCAGATAATCCCACCACCCTCCATAAGTAAAACCACACCTCTTACTCCACATAACCAATCACAACTCTCGCTACCTAGTATTGTATCTCCTTAAGCGCACCTGCTTACCACTAGATAGTACCTTTCAACAATTGCATTCACCATGCCTTCCACAACTACATCAACACTAACTAAAGTACTACTCACTACCACAATAGTATCTGTTATAACCTCAGCCTACCAATTAACCTCCTTTGAACACCTATACTACCCCCAGTTCCACTACCCACCTAAACAAACATCTACACAAACCCTCACTATCTCCCATAATAACATAAATATAATATCTACACCTACTTACATACTTGCAAAGTTCCATAGGCTGTCCCATATCAAATACTATAATCCCTCAACCAATAAAGCTCAGTTTCTACTAAGTAATCTACATTATAAATTACATATTCTAAAAATACTTTCCTTACAAAATGGTGACATCCATCCTAATCCAGGCCCAGCCAATATCCTACCTTCTGATCTTCCTATCACCAATCCCTCTATCACACTCAGCCCTAATAAACTCCCCAACTCTTTCCTGATAGCACATCTTAATATCCAAAGCGTTAATAATAAAGTACCTCAGCTTCATTCTATCTTGCACTTACACTCTTTTGACATTTTATGCCTCACAGAGACTTGGTTAAAGCCACAAACTCAAGATAATGAAATTATCCCACCAGGATATAATATATTGAGATACGATTGTAAAAACAAAAAAGGAGGGGGAGTAGCTATTCTTTTTAAAAATGGGCTTAAAGTTATCACCTCACCCTATAACCCACCTAAAGATAGTAATGCAGAAATCCTAATTTCAAAGATTCTGCTAAATTCTAGTAAATCCATAAATATCATATGTATCTATCTACCACCTGGAAATAACATTAACTCCTTGGAAGATATTCTTAGCAGGGTCTCAGTAACTTTCCCACAGGAAACTATAATCCTTGGTGATGTCAATATTTACTGGAAATGTATCTTTACTGAGCATCCCAGTTCTCACATTAACCTTCATGGCTTCTCTCAGACCATCACCTCCCCAACCAGAATTAACAAACCAAATCAAAAAGAGAGCACCTTAGATTGGATACTCATTAATAATCATCACCAAACTTATAGAGTAGGTATTTTCCCTAATGATATAAGTGACCACTGCTTGACCTATATAGTCAGGCAAAGAGTAGATATCTCTCACCCAACAGTATATAGGACTATATGTTCCAACAAACAATTTAACCAAACTCTATTCCAAAGCAAACTTAGTGCCTGTGATTGGACTAATCTAAAAACTCTCCCATTAGAAGAGGCTATCCAATACTTTAACTCTAAATTCTTAACTATCCTAGACCACCATGCACCCAAACGTAAAATAAGAATCAGGGCAAAACCAGCCCAATGGATCTCCAAAGATACCAGGCAAAAAATCCAAGTCTGAAATAAAGCCTGGATTAAGTGGAGAACTATTAAAAGTACATCTGATCAACAAACATTTAGACATCTGAGAAATACAGCTAAAAAAATCTATACTCTTAGACAAAAAAACTTTTACTGTGAAATACAGAAAACACACTAAAATAACCCTCAACGATTCTGGGCAAGTATTAATAAACTCCTTTACCCAGGACACTCCAGTACACCAACCTCTATAGGAGCTAATTACGACACTCCCTTCCAAACTGCAAATAACTTTAACTCCTTCTTCACAGAAACCATCCAATCTCTAGCTAGTCAGCTGCCCCCTGACACTTCCAGCCTACAAACCCCTAGGACTAGCACACTTCCTACCACAACCCATCTCTACTAATTTCATTTTCAAACTTCTAGCTAAACTTAAGCCTTGTACTCCTTCCACTGACCAGATTCCTGCTGAGTATCTGCAAAAAGCAGCTAAAGCAGTAGCTTATCCTATTGCCATACTTATAAATAGGACCATTCAGGAAGGTTCCATCCCTGCCATCTGGAAAATATCAGACATCATCCCCCCCTACACAAAGGTGGTAACTCCAATGACTATTCAAACTATAGGCCCATAGCTCTACTATCCCCCCTAGCAAAAATAATGGAAAAATGCATTTATCATCAACTCTTAGGCCATCTCACTCAACACAACATACTAGCCAAATGCCAACATGGCTTTAGGCCATATCATAGTACCACTACTGCCCTCTTATCCTTTACTGACACCATTAATAAATTCCACAATAACAACAAACTCTCTTCAGCTCTATTAATTGATCTTTCTAAGGCTTTTGATATGGTAAACCACTCATTGCTTATTTATCTTCTCAAATCACTTTCCCTAGATTCTCTGTCTGTAAAATGGTTTACTTCCTACCTGAGCAATAGGCAACAGGCAGTGCTCTGGGGAAATAACCTAGCATTTCACCTGCCAGTCACACTGGGTGTACCCCAGGGCTCCATTCTAGGTCCTCTCTTATTTTCAATTTTCATTAATGATCTCTACCTAGCTATTCCCAATGCAACTTGTATACAATATGCAGATGATTCGACAATAATCTGTATGGCCATATCTGCACCTGAACTGGAATCCCAAACCCAGAAGGCATTTAACATAGTTGAGACATGGTTTTCAAATTGGTGCCTCCTTTTGAATCTCAAAAAAACTAAACTTCTGCTCTTTACACCTACTCGCAGGTCAATACCAATAGATTTCTCAGTAATCTCTAATAATGGCACCCTCATATCACCAGACTCTACTACCAAACTACTAGGGATTACAATAGACAACAACCTTAACTTTGATACCCATATTAACAACATTATAAAATCAGTTAACAGAAAAATGGGCTTCCTGTATAAAATGAAACCCTTCTTAACACCAACAGCAAGAACTACCATTGCTCACTCCCATCTAATCTCTACTCTTCTCTATGCCTCACCAATATATACCAACCTTTCCAAAAATAATCTTCTCAAACTAGCTACCTCCTATAACAGCATAGCCAGATTTGCCACTGGTAAACCTTTCAGAACCCATCACTGTCATAATCTCAAACAGCTTGGGTGGCTTGAACTACAAAATCAGCTGCAAATCAACCAACTTACTACTGCCCATAAGATCCTTTACCAACCTAACAACACTCCAATACTCCTAGACCTCATTACCCCTTATAGAAATCTTAACACCTTGCATTCATCAGATAAACTACTAATTAACATCAGTAAGGCAAACAACATAGCAGGAGACTCTCTGTTCTCAAATACAGTTGGGAAAAAGTGGAACCTTCTACCTAGTGAACTTACTTCCCTTCCTTCCTTATCACTCTTCAAAAAAAAATTTAAATCTTCTTGAAAACACACTGGCTTTGTCCTTGTAGTAACCCTGACTAAATGATCATTACTGCTTCTAGTATCTTTACTAACTCCACTCACTCTTCTGATTACTGTGCTTTAGTGCATCATGAAAGTACATATGCAAAAAATTTGAAGCTGTATTAGTTACTAGTAAATGTAAAAAATTAGCTCTAAATATTGTAATTAGTCTTTATGAAATGTGTAGAAATATTTCATCTGTGTCTGTTGTTTTTGTAACATTATTGATCTTGTCTGTTCATGTCTGTTTTGGAGCTTATCTCCCCGGGCCTCTACTGAAAATGGACATATATCCAGTAGACTAGCCCGGTCAACAAATGTAAAATAAATAAATAAATAAATAACTTAATTTTTCGCCATTATACATTTGTTCTATGTTAACTTCTTATTTACAATATAAGTCTAATACATATTCCTTAATTATTTCATATATTTCTCCTTGTTTTTTAACTTGTTTCCCTTCTTTATTTTTTAACTCTCTTGTTGTCTTCCCTTCTTTTACTGTCTTACATACGTATGGTGCTATTTCTTATTTTTTTCCTTGTAAGCAATATTTTTGCTTATATAACAATTTATTAACCTTAACCTGATTTGTCCTTTATAATTCATTTTCTTTTTCATAAAATGATTTTTTCTTTTCTGTCAAGTCTTTAAATATTTTTGACTTAATGTTTTGTATTCTATTTTTTCTTTTTTCCTTTTCTTTTCTATACATTCAAAAAATACTTTTTTGTATTACTTTTTGAATTGAATCCACCATATTGTCCCAATTTTCATAAAAATTTCTCATACTGATATGTTGTTGCCATAATTCTGTAATTTGTTTCTTTTTCCTGAATCTTAACTTTTTTTATTTACTCTTTTTATACCTTTTCCTATTTTAATATATTCCTCATTTTCATGCAGTCATATCCAAAATCACCATATGATCAAAGAACCCATTATACTTAATTCCTTTTTTGTGTAATGTTTAGGCCTTCTAATATCAAAAAATAATCATTTTCTGTCTTAATTTCATTTCTTTTGTAAGTCCAGTGTTTATTTTCCCATATTTTTAATTTTCCACTTTTCATAATTTCAGTAATCATTTTAACATAACAACTATTCTTTTTATTTCTCAAATTATAATTAAAGTCACCATCCATGTTAACACAGACATAATTAGGTATACTTTTAAACATTGTTTCCTCTTTCTTTTTGTCACATATACATATAAAGCTATTAGTCTAAATACAAATTTTTGGGCAGCCACGGTGGTGCAGTGGTTAGCGTTGCCATCTCACAGCAAGAGGTTTTCCGGTTCAATCCTCAGCTGGGGTGCCTTCTGTGCAGAGTCTGCATGTCCTCCCTGTGGTTGCATGGGTTTCCTCCGAGTGCTCCTGTTTCCTCCCACATCCCAAAGACATGCTGTAGGTGGATTGGACACTCTAAATTGGCCCTAGGTGTGAGTGCATGCGTGTGTGTGCCTTCTGTGGCAACTCGACACCATAAAACTCCACTGCCAATCGTGAGCGGACAGGTGATCCACTGTGGTGACCCCTAACTGGGAAAAGGTCAAAAGAAGAAGAAGTCTATAATATATAATATTAAGTCTATAGTATATAATATAATATTGTTATATTTTCTTGGCATAGTATACATATACCTGAACATGTTTCTTTGCCTCTATTCCAAATAACAGTACCATTCCAAAGTTTTTTCTGTTTGCATCCTTTCTTTTTCTTCTGTTAGCACTCTAATGTCTTCTAACACTATTACTTGAGCATGTACTGCAGCACACCATTGTAAAATACTGATTCTTCTCTAAATATTCTTCATACTGTTCACATTCAAAGCTAATATTTTCAGCTTTATAGAATAGTTAATAGAATAATCTTCTTATCCCTTACCTTTTTTATTCTCTCTTACCATTATATTTTCAAATTTTCTTTTTCTTTCCCTAACTCTCCTTCCTATTGAATCTTTCTTGCCTTTTACTATATGCCACTCTGACTCTTCTTCACTTGTGTCATCTGTCTCTCTTTATTTTTCTTTCTCTTCATCTTTCTCTTTAAATTTAAATACCATTTCTATGTGTTTTCTTGTGTTGTGTGTTCTTGCATAGCATTCTTTTATAACTCTTTTTCCTGTATAATTTCATTTTCATTTTCTTGTATTTCTCCCTCACATTCTAACCATGAATGTCCTGTATTACCACATTTCCTACATTTCACTTCACATTTATTTGCATTATGACACTTAAACAACATATTTTTGTCACATTCATTAATTAAATGATCACTTTTTCCACAAAAATAACAAGTCTTTGGTTATCCTCTGTATCTCACCAAACCTCTATTCCCATGCACATTAATAATACTAGGTATGTGTATCACATTGTCATTTTCCATTGTTAAAAGTATTCCACATTCCCAACCCCCAGCCCCTTATCTTCTTTCATCATAGATTTTAGTCGTGTCCACCATTTATTTATATATTGTCAACAAATATTCTCTCAGTTCTTTTGCTCCCACTTCAATTCTAAACTGAATCAAGATTCTTTTTTTGTTTTCCTGAAAAAGGCTTGTACAACATATTCTGACCATGGAACATGTGCTTTCTTTTTTTCTTAGGCCCACAAAACTGAACAATCAAGTACTCTGGATTGGGCATAAGACTCCATATTTGTGATTGATTTAGCTCACTGTTCCACATTGAACAGCAGTTGCTTCACTTTGCAATTTTTAACTGGCTGATATATCACAGTTATAACCAATTGGCATTGAGCCAGTCAAGTTATTTACTTCTTAAAGAAAACAGCAATGGTGACTACACTTATAAACATACTCAGTGTAAGTGAACTGGCAGTATTAAATACCAGATATAGTAAAGAATGGCTTCATCAAGAAAACAATTTACCTCTCAAGTGTCATTATTCTTGTTAATGACTATGTGAAAAGCTTCCTGGAGAACATGGGTGATCCAACAAGCTGATTCTGGCTCTGTTGCTTGCGGTCCTGTTTGTAATGATAATGTTCCAGTACATGTGCCCAGCGGGAACCATATCGCTCAACTGTCCAGATTTTTGCCTCATATTTTTTTTTCTGTTCCTCATAAAATTTGTGATTTGCTGACAAATCACTGGGATGATCGGAGGATTGAAGTCAGTATATAATGACATACATTTAAGTTTCAGACTTCAAATCTCTCAGAAAAATGTATGGTAACTCAAACCATATTACTTTAGCAACTTTCTATGTTTAAAATTTGTCCCTATGTTTGGGCCTTTGTCCCCCATTTTCTGAAGATTTGTCCAGATGTAAGAGGTTGAGAGGGATGGGAACTAACTCTTGCCACCTTATAGCTGGTGAGAAACTGGCACTGGACATCCCATCTGTAGTTCAGCTAGCTCAGAATGAATCTTACAGGTACCAAGGGGAAGACAATGATGAAGAAAATCCGCCCAAATTTGTACCTAAATTTATGTTTATGGAAAAGGATTTGGCATGATCTGTGGATTTTCAAATGAAAGGGAAAGATGTAATTGTATTTTTGCACAATTCCAAAGTCTGGTGCACCACCTTCGAGAGATACCTGGTAAGGAATATACAACTAGAACAGGCATGTGACTGCAAACTTGGTCAGAATAAATGCACCTGTCACCACCATGGTAAGAAGGTGACCTGGCTATTCTGTCTGTTCTCTACCAGCTGGAGTTGTGGGTGGCATGTAGATTGGACTGAACTTATTGTGTCCCCAGCAAAATGGAATGCAAAGACAGCCAAAGGGAGCACAAATTAGTAAATTGTTGTCACTAATGGAGGGGTCCTTGTATCCAGAGCTACATTTTAGGAACTGTAGGTATTTACTTAGCCTAAGTGGGTCTTTTGAACTGTGACTGTACTTGAGGATAGGGGACAGAAGTGGTGAGAGATGGAACTTCCAATTGCAGTCAGAAGAAGTTATTTAGTTATTAGATTTATCTTCTTGAAGGGTTATCAAGACAATAAAGTAATAGTGTGTCATGGTTAACATTTTGGGCACTTGACTGAGTGTTAAACTTTGCATTGCTGCTGTTTTATCCACTGTCTGATATTCAAGGGTGTACATAGGCATACTCAGTGTCATCAAATGAATACATTATTTGAGCATATTGTTGAAAGCTTCATCGTTTAAGGGGTGCAGTATATTTAGAACTGTTTAGACTAATGTTTACAGAATAGGCATATAAAACATGCTTTTGCAATCAGAAATGCTGTTTATGGTTATATAATTGGCAAAAGATGAAGATAATATGCCTCTTTTCTATGTGTGGGGGCAACTAGCTTAAGACTTCTGGCAGAAAGCTCACTTCAACCAGGTCCAATAGAAATGGTGCATTTTCATGCAGTGCAAAAATAGGGTATTACACATTTTGACTGTTTGTCACACATTGCCAAGGTCTATGTTCCACACTGGCCTCTTAAGAGGTTGAGACCTATGCCCCCAAAGTCTTCCATAGCCTGGCCTTTTTCAAAAAACAAGTCACAAAAAGTATTTTTGTTCATTAAAATGAAAGTTCTTACCTCTTCAGCTTTTACTCCCAGAAGTACAATAATATTGTCCCATACCTCATATCTGTCCAGTAATGTTTCATTTTTACTGCCCAGCTAAACAGCATATTTTTTATTTGCTTCCTTCATCTCTGTTTTCTTCTTAGCTCCTCTGTCTGCTGCTTGAGCATAATGACGTTTCTCTGGAGCCTTATCTGTCTCTTTTCCCTTCTCTTTTTCTCCTTCTTATTTTTTTTTCATAACGTCAATCCAGGATATAGCAGTTCCACTTTCTGGCTCACTCTAGTTAACTCCAGATACTCATCCAACAACCCTCATGACTGGAGGGTTAAAATAACACATTTTTTCTGCCATTTCTGCTGTTTCAAACAGTTTTTTCTGGAAATTTTCTTCTGAATCCATTTCCACCACTGCATTTAGCTCCATCTCCTTCACGATATCCACACCATCAGCAGACAATGTTTCCTCTGGTCCCACAATGCCTGAAAATGTTTATGGTAGCAATTCTACAATTTTTATTAATTTTCAGCGCATTTAACTTCCAAATTGCCTTGGCTCTCAGCAGCCAAGTTTCTCTCTGTTCCTCCTGGCTGCCTCCATGCCTGGACAGGAAACAGAAAGCCAGGATGTGTAACACCAGTCTCTTTCCCCTAATGCAAAGAGTAGGGGAAGTACCCTGATACCCAAGCCATATTTCTCCTAGTTGTATAAATACCACCTCAGGTCTCCACTGAAAAAATCCTACTAGCCTAGTGGAACTAACCTAACTGATAAAGGATAAATAGGTATGTGAGAATGTGAGGTATTGCCAGCTATGCCAGGAGAAGTAGGGCAGTGGTTGTTCTAGATGGAATTTTGTAAAGAGTTATATGTCATTTGTATATCAAACCGATTTGTAGAGATGCTTGTGTTGAAAAATGTATCTGTAAAGCTGCTTGTGTTAAAATTGACCAGCATTGCGCCCTGCTGGACAGAAAAAGAAATATACATGAATTATTGCAACTGTTTAAATATATATATTTTAACAGAGGATACTGAAAGAGAAGAGGTTAATCTCAAACTCTGAAAATAGTTTGAAATTAAATTACTTGGCTTAGGCCATAAAGATTTTATATTATAGTTCTCAATGCAGCCAGAGACAAAAAGTTGGTACTAGGAAGCTTCCTGCATTGTTATTGGGGTGAACTAATTGCTGCTTTGGAAGGGTGGAGGTTTGAAATTATTTTATGACTTCCAGGAGCTACAGCAGATCTTAGCAAGGCTCACTGTGTGTATATTATTGACACATAGGTGATAAATCCTGGCAGTTTCTAGAAATGGGGGGTTGCATGGGAACCAGAAGTCAGATGACCAGATGTATGTGATCCAAAATGAAAAAAAAAATCAGTAGGGCTACCACGGTTCGTAGCATAAAATTTAATGAAGTGCACACAGGATAAGCACTTCTGGAAACAATTCCTTCATCAGATCCAACACAATGAAATACAAACTCTGAAGGTACATATTTAAAGCTCAAAAGCACCAATAATCTCATGAGAACAATTAAAAACCAATAAAATCATTAGCTTGATTGCATTAAACAATTACTAAAAGGCAATCTACAACTAAATACATTTTGAAATCTGCCCCATACTACTAAACTAAAAATGCAAGCATAGATTTGTAGCATAGGAACAGTACTAACATATCAAAAACAATCTTGCATCATCTAAAAACAGTAGGCATTAAACATCCTACTAACAAATAGCTAATAAAACCATTCATTAAACTGGAAGCAAACCTGCAAAATAAAAACACAGGTTTAAGAGGTGGCTGTTAATATAAGAGAAACACAAAAATACTGTGTGTCATAGTCTGTAAGCTTTCAGAATAGGTTTCAAAGGAATGTAACCATTCAGACCAGGGGGGATATCAGCTCACCGATCAGCTATTCAGTTTGTCTCTTTCACCGGTGTGCTATTCCTGATGTCACCTCCCCCCAATAGTAGGCTTAATACTATCTATCACCATAAAAAGAACTTATGATCCACAAATTCCTTAACATGCTGGAATAATACTTTGCTCTCCAGTCCATTCCTAATAGTGCCAACATGTTGTAAAATGCACTGTTTCAACATCTGATTAGTCTTGCCAACATAAAATGAGGTGCAGTGATCACAGCTTGCTATATAGGCCATGTGCTTACTGTTGCAAGAAGTATATCCCTTTTAACAATACCATTTATTAGTAACAGGATGTATAAAGATATTAGATCTTTAATAAATGCACAAGCTTTGCACCTGCTTGCAAGAATACATGCCTTTCTTGGTACTCTGAAACATGGCACTAACCATATCAAATGTTTTATAACAGAGCATATCCTTCAAATTGTGATTCCTTTTGTACAGTTTTCAGTTGCTACGTATAATATCACAGACTTGCCTAGAGTCACTACTATAGACATGTGGTATTCTGACTATTTTAGAGTTACTGCTCATAACAGGCAAATCATCTTCTTGTTTAGAGGAAAACCATGGTTTGCCTTTCTTATAGTGCATACTTTTAAGGTCACCTATGGTTCTATTAATTTCTTTGTTTTCATAACCCCATTGAGCTAAGTTAGCAGCCACTTTTTCAGCTTGAGGGAGAAAAATATCCTCCTGAGTACACAGCCTGGATACTCTTAAAAACTGATTATTAACAATATTAGGAAAAATATGAGGGGGGGTGCATGCTGCCCCTATGCAGCAATGCATTTTTCCAGCTTGACTTACGAAATAATTGGTACTAAATTTCCCATATGTATCAAGTTTCAATAAAACACCCAAGAACTCTATTTGGTGAAAAGAGACATGAACTGTAAATCTCAGAAATTTCGTAGTGGACACTAAATAATTCACAAACTTTTGTAACTCAGCTTGATCACCCGCCCATAAAATAAAAACATCATCAACAAATCTGTGGTAGAAAAGGACATGTTGTACCCAGGGGTTATCCCGATGCAAAACATATCTATCCTCCCATTCCACTAAAACTAAGTTGGCATAACTGTTAGCACATGGTGTTCCCATAGCAACACCTCTGCGCTGTAGGAAAAAGTTAGCACAAACACAAACTAAGTATATTAAAAGTCACGGAAGTCCAGAATCGGCAAAACAATGAATAATCAACTCACTAGAAAAAAAGCATAAATTTAATGAGGCACCTTTTGTTCATAACATAACGAACCTCTGAACTGTAAATAGTGTCATCAAAACAAAATACTTTATTATTCAAAATAATCTTCAGAAGACTGCAGATACAAGTCATAACATTTCTATCCAGTAGTGAGAATCTCTCATTATAATTGCTAATGAAATCTAAACCAACATCATTAGGAATGGCCGTAAACAGACTGGTTATGTCCAATGCTACAAGCAAAAGGTCAGAATTCTTATTATAACCATCTGCAAATGTATAAAGTTGTTCAAAAAAATGCGCAGAGTCTCTTAAAACTGTTGAGGTGTTATCAACAATTGGTCTGAGTTGCCTCTCCACCCATATCGAGAGCGGCTCTGTAATCCATCCAGCCCCTGCCACTATGGGTCATAGAGGGGGGCTGACAAGGCTCTTATGCACCTTAGGGAAACCTGAAATAATGGGAATAGTCAGATGTTCTACTGCAAAATAGTCATACAATTCTTTAGATATACAGCTAGACATATGCTCATAGGTCCATAGGTAGGTACTAGGCTATTGGCCCTAGGGCCCATATAAGCCTAGCCAAAAAGGTACTCTGGCTTTCCCCACCCAAGAAAATTATTTTCCTGTGCCCCTGTTGAGCAGAGCCACAGAGGTGATCGATCCCCAGGGTGAATTTCCTATTTCAGATTTTATCTTCTGTATGATAACCCTCAGTGATAATCTATCAACTTCAATATCTGCATCATCTGCCATTAACATAGAATGCATATCAGAGCGGTATCTGGCAGTATCCAAAACCACCACTGCTCCACCCTTGTCAGCATGTCTTACAAGGATATCACTGTCATGCATCAGATCATTCAAAGCACACTTCTCTTCTAGCGACAAGTTATAGTGACCTGGTCTATGTTGACTGTTGATGTAACATTCAATATCTCTCACATATCATTAAAAATGTCTCTACCAGGGGATGTATGTTAGGTGTATATGTGCTGGGATTCTTAAAGACAATGGACTTATCACCAAACATGAGATTTAGACTCACATTCCTCGCAAATAACCTAAGATTCACTACTGTGTCACTTAAAGTGGTCGGCAAAGCAGGTATGAAGGATAAATCTCTGTCCAATACTCTCTTCTGGGCATCCATTAACCCTTTGCTGTATAGGCTGACAACCAAAGATCTGTCTCCTACGTGAGACTCTCCACTGAGATTTTCCTTCTCTTTCTGCCATAGCTTATTGACCTGTCCTTCACATTCCGTGGTGGGAACATTTTCACCTCTGCTGGTAATTGTGGAACAAATGGTAAAAAATTGGATCCCACCTTCGGTCTGGCTCCCAGATTCCTTTCATCATCAGGCTGTGAGACCAAGAAATCAAAACTCCTGCAGCATTGCTTAGCATACAGACATTACTGACAATTGGACTAAGCCAAGTAGAGGCAACAGGTTGTCGGTTAGAACTACTTCCGGAAACTCTCTCAGAAGTAGCAATATTATTGTCAGATAATTGTTGCTCATCCGAAGTCAGTGCATTCATGGACTGTGATGCTATGTTTAGTGCATTTTTAAGAGTACCAAGAAAGGCACATATTTTTGCAAGAGGTGCAAAGCATGTGCATTTATTAAAAGTTCTAATATCTTTATACATCCTGTTACTAATAAATGGTATTGTTATAAGGGATATGCTTCTTGCAACAGTAAGAATGTGCTCTATATAGCAAGCTGTGATCACTGCACCTCATTTTATGTTGGCAAGACTAATCAGATGTTGAAACAGTGCATTTTACAACATGTTGGCACTATTAGGAATGGACTGGAGAGCAATGCATTATTCCAGCATGTTAAGGAATTTGTGGATCATAAGTTCTTTTTTATGGTGATCTATAGTATCAAGCCTAATATGGGGGGGTGGGCATCAGGAATAGCACACAGGTGAAAGAGACAAATTGGATAGCATATCTGCAAGCTGATATCTCCCCTGGTCTGAATGGTTACATTCCTTTGAAACCTATTCTGAAAGCTTGCAGACTATGACACAATGGTATATTCCAGTGTTTCCCTTATGTTAACAGCTATCTCTTAAACCTGTGCTTTTATTTTGCAGGCATGTTTCCGGTTTAATGAATGGTTTTGTTAGCTATTTGTTGGTAGAATGTTTAATGCCTACTGTTATTAGATGATGAAAGATTCCTTTTGATATGTTAGCACTGTTCTTTGCTATGCTATAGATCTGTGCTTGGATTTTTAGTGTGCTAGTATGGGCCAGATTTCAAAATGTATTTAATTGTACATTGCCTTTTAGTAATTATTTAATGCAATCAAGCTAATGATTTTATTGGTTTTAATTGTTCTCCTGAGATTATTGGTCCTTTTGAGCTTTAGACGTGTGCCTTCAGAGTTTGCATTTCATTGTGTTGGATCTGATGAAGGAATTGTTTCTGAAAGTGCTTATCCTGTGTGCACTTCATTAAATTTTATGCTATGAGCCATGGTAGCACTACTGTTGTTTTTTTTTTTTCATTTTGGATTACTGTTTCTAAAGAAGGGCTTTTGGTCATCTTCATGTTGTTTTATTTGACAGATGTATGTGATGTCATTCTGTATTACATCACTAAAAATTATATTTTAATACTAGGTCAGACTGAAGCCTCATGGCACTCTGTTTTTGTAACCTGACAAAAAAGGATCTTTCACCTACTTCATCTTGCCTTGCTCTAGTAAGTAACGAGGGAATAATATTTTTTTAGATCAGTCAGAAAAATATAGTGATATTAGTTAAGTACTGTTTTTTCCTGTAACTGTGTGAACCTGTCCACCTGTTTTATTTTTAATATTTCCTGTGATTGAAACTCTGGTGTTTACTGTAAATAGAAATTTTAGTATTTTCATGTTATTTTATTATTTATTATTAAATATATTTAAACTTTCATTGTGGCTGGTCCTTTAGAGAATATTTTAACCTTTGAGAGTACTTATATCTATTGATGACACTGTAGCTACTCCTGAAAGCCTGTCAGTTTGTTCAACATTTCCATTTGTACTAATATTAATTTCACTCAGTATATTTGGGTACCCTTGCAAGATCCTTAGAGTAGCTGGCTTTGGGGTGTCTGGTGACAGAGTAACTACCTTATAGTCCGGGCAGAAGGGGGTATAGCTAGTAAATCGCTAGTAAATCTGTGCCAGCCTTTCCCAGGTGTGTGTGTGTATGTGTGTGTGTGTGTGTGTGTGTGTGTGTGTGTGTGTGTGTGTGTGTGTGTGTGTGTGTTTGTGTGTCTGAAAATCAAATCTCAAAGTGTGTGTGTGTGCTAGCTACTTGGAGCAAGGACATGAAGCACTGGTTTCAAGGAGGGGGTGCTGGAGAACTTGTCTTGGACACTTAGCTAAGGTCTCAGCTCTATAGCTGTGCCAGTGGGGAGTCTGAGTGGGGACCTGGAAGGAGACAGTTAGAGAAACCCAGACTCTGGACTGAGTGTGTTCCCCGTGTACTCTTAAGGGAAGTTGTGCTTGATGCAGAGAGCTGCATCTGGAAATACTGGGTGTATCCATTTTTGTTCCAAGTGAATGTCTCTCTCTCTCCAGTATCAGTGGTGAGGATTCGGGCTCCTTGATTACTATCCCAAAGTGGGGACTTCACAAGGTATATACTAAACTAATGACCAATGTTGTCTTTATAAGCCTAGCTATGCAAGCCACATTTTTCCCAATGGCTAATTTGCCTTAGAGGTAATTTTAAGAGGTGTATTTTAGGGCATGATTTAATGTCTGTCTCTGTCCATTGGAGACATAGGTGTCTGATCAGGGTTGAATTTCGGATTCCCACTCATTGGTTCAGGTTACGCTTGAATAGGGTTAGAGAATGGAAGCCTATTCCAGAGAAAGGGGAGTGAACTTGCATCTTTGGCTGAGTTGAGGTTCATTACATGGAAAACTGTTTTACTTGTTGCTGTGATATCTGCAAGGTGAATATCAGAGTTGAAAGCTCTAATGGTAAGGAAACTTTATCTGGTTTTCCATAGAGATAGTCACTTTGTAGACTTACCCCACATTCATGCCTGAGGTTTTTTCAGAGTTCACTTTGAATCAAACCATCAATCTCTCATTTCTTTTAACAAAGAAAAGGGAGAACAGATTCTTCATAGCTTGGATGTGCACAAGCAACTCTGGAATTAATTTGACAGAACCAAGTCCTTCAGGAAAGCTGACCAGTTATTTATTTCCTATACAGGTTCAAAAAACGTCATCCTGTGTCTAAACAGACTACATCTAGATGGTTGTCCTCTGCTGTAGTGTTTTGTTACTCCCACAATGGAAAAAACATGTGGAGTCTGCATGTCCTCCCCGCGGTCGAGTGGCGTTCGAAAGACATGCGTGAATGGGCATGCCTTTGTTGAAGGTTGGGTGTCGAGCTGGCACCTCGGCACTGTAAAAATCTACTGCCAAGCATTAGCGGACCGGAGTTCTGCTGTGGCGACCCCTAACCAGGAAAAGCCAAAAGAAGAACAAAGAAACAAACAATGGAAAAAACATTCCAGGCAAGGTAAGGCCCCATTCTATCAGGGTCTTAACTTATTGGAAAGGGGTTGATTCTAGAAGCATTCTAGAGGCAGCTACTTGATCCTCCAGCCATACAGTTACAAAGCAACAAATCTGATTCCTTCTGTAGATCCAGAGCATACTTGGCAAGAACCATTCTCCAGGGGATAATGGATCCTTATCCTTTCTCCTCCCAGGTTGGCTAAGCCTTGGTAATCTACCTATGCACTACTACAGCAGTGAGAATGATGAACTTCCACTTACCCATAACAGTTGATGTTCGAATTCTTCACTGCTGCAATAGATGTACCTACTCACTATTACATTCCCTTTGTTCATTTACTTGCTGCTAAATATAGCAGAAAGCATCTCCTCATACTGTTGGTTAGAAATGCAGTAAAATATCTTTAAACTGCTGCTTAAATTTGTAGTAAACGCCATTTAAAAATATAATAATAGACATCTCAAAGACTTTTCAAAGACCCATGCTGTCCTGTGATGTAAGAACACTTGCAGAAAGTGTCAGTCATGCTTGCATGCTTGAAAAGAGTGTTAACTATGCTTGCATGCGCAAAGCTGGGTAAGAGACTTTTAGGATTTCAGGGACTGGGGCACTTGGGAGGACAGAATTTCATGGGGTAGGGGCACTTGTCCCCTTGTGCACATGTTCAGGCGAACTTGTGCAAGTGAATGAACTTAGAAGGATAGCTCTGATTAGTGTATGGAGGAAAGTCACTGGTATTTAAACTTACTTTGAGACAGCCATTGCAGAAACTGATACAGGGCAGTTAGTTCCAATACATATCATCCCTAAAAGTTGAAGTAAAGCAGTGAGAAAGTCATACTTGTCCATCAATGTAGCAACAGCAGTCATCAACATAAGAAGCAAACTGAAACAAAATGCAGTTATCAAGACATGTTGAATATCCAGTGGCGGAGGGAAGATGGAGGTGAACAGACATTGCTGGCTGAGCAAACACTGCTGGCTTCCTAACTTCAGGGGAGGGAGACATCCGTAGCATGTCACTACAAGGGTGACATCTAGCAGAAGCACCCAGTGGAGATTGAGCCTGCCACGTCCAGGCTGTTATGATGTATTGCAGTGGTACTTGAAGGAAATCTGGCATGCAGAGGTGTGCTGTTGATGGTGGAGGGGGGCTGACCCTGGTGGTACAGGATACACTGCTTCCAAGCCCAGCGAACCTGACCCACTCCTGACCAGCTGAATCTCACCAGTGAACAGAGTGCTGATCAGGAGGAGCAGTTTTCTGCAGAAATGAATGAAATGCAGGCTCTTCCCTTGCCTGGGACTGCATAGCTCTTGCCCAGCTCTTGCCTCCCCCCAAATTAATGGGCTTACTATTGGAGCCAATGAGCAAGGTCCTGGGTGAAGCAAAAAAAAAATGGAGAAATGTTGAGTATCAGGCAACTACAAATGGATGGTCACCCTTGAAGGAGACTGTACAGCATTAAATTATAAGCACAATAATTAGAAAAGTGCATGACATTCAGCAAGGATATTGATGTAAAAGACGTAATCTGAGCATCAACAGTGTAATATATGTAAAGCCTACAATAGTGAAGGGTAATTTTACATATGTAATACACTACTATAATTCTGGGGGACTGAAGCAAAGGCAAGAGTTAGTGAGTTATGTTTTCACTTGTAGTGCATCTTCGTGCTTTCAGACTTTTATTTCCATTTTATTTATTTATTTACTTATTTTTTAGAGTCAGTAATTTCTTAGTACTTTCCTGGTGATGTAGTGTGTAATCTCTAGTCTCAGCTTGGGGCTCCATATATTTAGAACACTTATAGACTGATCAGATGTGCATATCACTCAAAGTGCAAAGTGGCAGCAATGCATGTTTGCATCAGTACATGATAAAACTGACAAGTGGGGACAAGCAGAAAACCAGTGGGAAGTATTTAGGGGACAAGGTAAGCATTTGTAGGAATTATCTACTGTTGTAATTAAATTCTGCCATTTCATTTTTCTAGTTGATTCTGTGCCTTAGTTGTGAACAGAGTAGGAAAGTAATTCATAAGAGAGAGAAACTTGGCAACCAAGATGTTTTGGTTGTGAATGCTGTCCCATACATAAGCAATGTATAATGCACTTGATTAATATAAATGATGACCCATGGTTAATACAAGTAAAGCAACCAATACATTTTATAACCTTATATTTACTTGGTGTCAGGCGAGAAGTGGGCAAAAATGTATTTTAACTAAAAGTAACACTGATTACTGAAAAAGGCTGCAATAATTGTGGAAACATGGTGTACAGTCTGTATATCCTTTCCATGATATGTAAAATGAGTGTATACACATTAAATGTGATGGTATTATGAATTCTTATTGATCATGCTATAAAATCTAATTTAGCCTTCATTAATACCATTAGTATTGCTATACACATATATAATTCAAATAATGCTATACATTTAGTATTGTGTTATTGTAAACCTAATATGAATTCACTTCAACATCATGAGCTTTTAGCATTCTTAGATGTGTCTCTATCATGGGGTGGCTGCGGTGGTGCAGTGGTTAGCATTGTCGCCTCACAGCAAGAGGTTCTCTGGTTCAATCCTCGGCTGGGGTGCCTTCTGTGCGGAGTCCTCCCTGTGGTCGCATGGGTTTACTCTGGCTGCTCCGGCTTCCTCCCACATCTTGTAGACATGCTGTAGGTGGGTTGGACACTCTAAATTGGCCCTAGGCATGTCTGCTTGTGTGTGTGTGTGTGTGTGTGTGTGTGTGTGTGTGTGCCTTCTTTGGAAGGTTGGGCGCTGGGCTGGCATCTCGACACCATAAAACTCCACTGCCAATCATGAGCGGACAGGTGATCTGCTGCGGCGACCCCTAACCAGGAAAAGCTGAAAGAAGAAGGAGATGTGTCTCTATCATACCTCAAATCTTAGTAGGAGACCTTAATTACCTAAAGATTAATTGGAAAAATTGTACAGCTACATGCCATTTTTCCAAAGAATTTTTAGGTATCATTAAATTCCATGGATATACACAGCTGGCCAAGGATAATAAATGGGACTGCAACCTACTGGACCTTTTGGTTATACTTATGGAAGTTCTCATTTCTCACAGTAGGATATGTGGACCTCTAGGAAAATCTGACCATAATACTGTAAGATTTCAGATTATGAGACCTCTTTCATCTCGAGTCTTATGGTAAAATAAATTATGAATTGATAAAGTGTGAATTACAAAAGGTGAGTTGAACTTCAATAAGTGATAGTACTGAAACTGATTATGATTATAATGTGTTAGAAAAATTACTGTATTGTAATCTTGAGACTTGAACTTTGCCCCTTACCCCAGTGGTAGTGCGTTCTCGGAGTTGGTATATTTAGAAAGGGGGGTGTGGGGGGGCAAATCCCCCCCCACATAAGGGAGTGTGGTGGGTGTAGCCCCCCCACATTGGTGGGTTTGTTTTCTTTGGGTAGTTCTTCCATCGGGATGGCCAAGTGTTTACTTACCAATTGGGAAACTTTGGCTTTGAGAATGTCGGTGATTTGATGTGTCAGTAAACTGGGGTTCGGGGAAGTGGACTGTCAGTAAACTGAAGGTAACCCAGAAAATACATATAAAGGATAACTGAAAAACAGATTTCCAAAATGGTGGAGCAGAAAATTTAATTAAACTGTGTAAAATGAACCAAATATTTTTTTAGGAGCCATCCCAAAAGAAGAAATAAGGTTAAGTTAAATAAGACTACCAAGAATGTACAATTAAGAATAAAATGGGAAAAGATCAAAAAGAGATTAGCAAGAGCTGAGAATAAAAAAGGAGTATTATATTATCTTCTACAAAACAAATAAAAACTCACTTATCATTTTGAAGCTAGGTTAACTTATGGTAATTAATTACTGGTTAATAGCCAATATATTTAATGACCATTTCTCTAGAATAAATGGTAACAAAGTTCCCGTGGAAGATGTCATCATGCTTTCAATTGTTAAGGACGAGATGTGTCCAGTTATGACACTGAACATGATAAAAGCTTCAGTAAACAAACTAAAAAGGAGCACCTCTAACGGTCCAGATTTTCTCCTAGCTATTGTGTTAATAAATGTTAAGTCTGATGTTGTTAATCCATTACCTCATCGGTTCAGTAACTCATTATGCAGTAGGAAGGTATGATCGAACTAGAAGATTTCTGGTATTGGATCATTATGAAAAGATTGTAATGCAGAAGATATGAATAATTATAGACCTGTAAACTTAGCATCTGTTTTGGGTAAATGTTTTTGGTCAACTTGATATAGTCACATTACAGAAAATGATAACTGAAGTAATTGATACGTAACAACATTGTTTTATAAGAGGTTGCACCACACCAACTAACAACATGATTGATTTTTATAAAAAAGTAACAACAGCTATGGATTTAGGCTTAAAATACAGAACTGTATTTTATATTTTGCCTGGGTCTTCCATTCCCTACCCCACACTTCAGTCCTCTCAGCTTTAACTGATAACAAGTATAACATCAGTTTAACCGAATGGAGATGGAAGTTATTAACGGATGGGGAGAAAACAGTCTCTTATTGTTCAAGGTTGTTCAAGTCAGACAACTGAAATAAGGTGTTGAAGTGCCAGAGGGGTCTGTTCTGGGGCCTTTTTAATAACCTGGTCTTTGCATGTATCCCAAAACATAATTCATTGTGGTTGATTAAATATGAAGATGATTGTACAGTGGGTTTTATAGTTTTTGATGGTAAGGATTACGAAGAGATGACGAATAATTTCACACCAATTTCTGGGTGTGCATCAGCTCCTTGCCAGTACTCACCCTGGACCATACCTATTTTTAAAGAGCAGCATGAGAAGCATAGGTACTCTTGTGTTTTAAGCCTGTGATCTTTTTTAGTTAGGAATATGTGAGATTTTTCCAGTTGCTTAATATGCTAAGTAAGAGATAACCCAATAGGAACACTGTATTTGATAATAGGTTTGTTCAATAAAGAATATAGGAAAATAACTTTCTTGGCTCTAGATGAATAACCCTTTGCAATCAGCTGCACCAGGTGAAAAGACTTCCTAACCACTGTTGCAGCATGATGGTCAAAGGCATATTTCAACGTCTCTCACCATACTCTCATTTTGAAGAGGGATGTTGCCTGTTCTGTAAACTGGTCAAAGGGATTGTTTACCAAATTCTGCAATATTGCACTTTTTAACATTTGGTTTTAACCCATTTTTTGCACATAATTTTTTGACGCATGAAAGTTTCAGCTGGAGCTTCTATGTATCAGCGTGTATGTGTGTGCTGTGGGGGGGGGGGCACTTGAGGGTGACACCAAGTTTCCAGACATCCACAAACTTAGCCAGAGATCTTGATATGTAATTTTAAAGATCAGTGAAGTAGGTGTTGAACAGTAGGGTTCCCAGTATGGGACATGAGGAGTACCACTGTCACCTTTGTGTTTCCTGAGGATGCACCTGCAGTCCTCACTGCATGGGGTCCAGCCCTCAGCCAATTTGCTAATCCACAAGACTATGCAGGGGTCAATTTGTAGCTCATTCAGCCTATTCATTATGTTAGCATGTGGTGTGGTGTCAAACCCCATAGATATGTTGTGGTATGCTTTATGCACAGCATGTCTCCCATCCATGGTTTGCACTACTCTCTCAAAGAAGTTGACCAGATTAATTTGTCTGGCAGTTGGTGCACAGGATTAAGGAGATATTAATGATCTGTTTCCTGTGGTCCAGGGTTTGATTCCCTCTGCCTCCATTGCCTAACTGTGTAACTCTGAGCAAATCACTTAACCTAACAACTCTCCCAGCCTGAATCTAAAACAAGTCCATGGAGATCAGTGCTCTGCCTCTGTATACAAATAAAACAAATTAGACACTATCTACCCTTAACAAGGCCAGACTGCTCAGGATCAAGACTTTTAAGATTTTTGATATCACTATTTATTAGATTGTTATGATATGTTTCATGGCTTTGCAGATAAACCTAGTCAGGCTAATAGGTCTGTAATTTTTGGGGTCAGTTGTGGGTCCACCTTTGAGAAGTGGCTTCACAACAGCTATGTACCACTGGCGAAGCTTAGGCTGAATAGCTGTACCAACAGGTCTACCAGGACATGCTTTGTATGTTTGTAAGGCAGCTGGGTATATTAACAGGCCCCATGGATGATGCATTTTTATAGTACCTTTAACAAGTATTTATTTATGATAATAAGGAATTAGAGATACCTTGTGATATGTAGACTTTGTATTGTTGCTTCACGGGTGAAATTTGCATTGAATTTGTTTGCGGTTATGTTGGCTGTCTCTGCTGAATCCATGTAGGTAGTGTCCTTTCAAATAAGTTCTGAGCAATGCTTGGTGTTGCTCCTTAGTTTCCTAATGTAACCAAAGAATGATATGTAATTACCTTTAGTATTTGGTGCTTCTCTAAGATTATGGGAACTTTCTTGTTCCTTTGAGAGCTTTATGTTAACCTTGACTTGAGTTGTTTTTTGATATACAGTTTAAGAAGCTTTTTTCTTTTATTGTATTTTTAGTTTTACATGTGGATGACTAGGCTGATTTACTTTTAAACCTCCCATTTTGTTTGGATCTGGTTAAGGCTGTCAAGGCAATGCATTTATCTAGTAGCACATAGAGATTGTTTGCGTAACTAATTGCTGTGACAGTGTCTTAGATAATACAGATAAACTTGAATTTTGAGACTTCATCATAGAAATGAACTGTAGAAGGTTTATATGTTTGACTTTTGTGAATTTTGTGATGTTTATAATGCACAAATACAATGAAAAATGAAACGCACTAAAAGCAAACAAAATGAGCTGGAAACCACAATCCCAATAGGATACAGTTTTATTAGCAAACGCTTTCGGAGAGCGCAGTGTCTCTCCTTCTTCAGACATAAAAAATGCATAACATTTCCTGCTATCCTTATATACAAGTGCAAATTAAGCAATCAGTTAAACCTAATTAACATAATTAGCAAATTGCTTGAATGCGCTTCACTCCAACACCAACACATATACAGATTTATACTATATTGCAAGTATATATAAGCAATATAATAAAAACACAAACACATAAAAATGTGCCCATCCCTACTTAAAATAGCAGCAATACTTTAAAATAACTTGTGCTACATCTTAATAACACCAATCCTAACATTTTTAATTCAATTAAGATCCTTTCTTAACATCACATAAAACCCATAAAACACTAGAAGTATTATTAAAAATATGTTAAAGATAAGAATATATGTGTGTGTAAATTTTATAGACCAAAAAGTTCAAACATTAAACTCATAAAACATAATTTCACCTCTTCATAGAAAGATGTTTTAAAAAACAACTAATAGAAACGTGGTCGTTCAACCCAGGGTACATATAAGCACCAGTGCGGATTTGCCAAACCAGTTAATCGATCTCTAACTGAATCTGCCACGGACCACCCCTAATATCAACAGTTGTTTTTTTAAGAATGGTGAATTTAAAGTAATGGTCAACAAATTCACTGTCTTGCAAGAGCATTGTTTTATTATTATTATGTGTTCGTGTTTTTATTATATTGCTTATATATACTTGCAATATAGTATAAATCTGTATATATGTTGGTGTTGAAGAAGGAGAGACACTGCGCTCTCCGAAAGTGTTTGCTAATAAAACTGTATCCTATTGGGATTGATGTTTATAATGAACAACTAAGCATTTTGTTAAGCAAATGTTGAACGTATAAGAGTCTGAAAATTTAAATTATCCAAAAGTATTACATTACATTGGGCCAGCAAAAGTGCCATTTCTTCAGTTAAGGTAGTAGTTGTGGCTGGTATGGTGGATGAGGGTTGTACATTAGGACAGTTCTGTGATTCGGGAGACTCTCAGGCATTCTTATACCAACTAGTTAGGACAATGCCTGTTTTAATGAAGGCTACTGAAATCAAGGACTTGCTTGTGTCTTTCTTTTATTGTTACATTGTAATAGAACAATTCCTCTTATGTGGTCCTGGGTATATACACAGTATTGACTGATATACTGATGTAGTGTTGAAGAGATTAAACACAGATATCAGGAATTATACTGGAGAACAAGTGAACATGATAAGTTATGGAGAAAATAAATGTAATAATTTGATAACTTGAGAAGAGTGATACATGAAGGTTTCAAAAGGAACCTGTATTTGTGCAGGTAGTGCTGAGTCCTGAAAACTGACTTATGAAAGTAGCAGAAGACGCACACTACTGGAGGGTGATAGTTAAGAAAGAGGGAAAAGAATAACTAGTACAGGAGAATAGTTAAGAAAGAGGGAAAAGAATAACTAGCACAGGAGAATAGTTAAGAAAGAGGGAAAAGAATAACTAGCACAGGAGAATAGTTAAGAAAGAGGGAAAAGAATAATTAGTACAAGAGAATAGTTAAGAAAGAGGGAAAAGAATAACTAGTACAGGAGAATAGTTAAGAAAGAGGGAAAAGAATAACTAGTACAGGAGAATAGTTAAGAAAGAGGGAAAAGAATAACTAGTACAGGAGAATAGTTAAGAAAGAGGGAAAAGAATAACTAGTGCAGGAGAATAGTTAAGAAAGAGGGAAAAGAATAACTAGTGCAGGAGAATAGTTAAGAAAGAGGGAAAAGAATAACTAGCACAGGAGAATAGTTAAGAAAGAGGGAAAAGAATAACTAGTACAGGAGAATAGTTAAGAAAGAGGGAAAAGAATAACTAGTACAGGAGAATAGTTAAGGAAGAGGGAAAAGAATAACTAGCACAGGAGAATAGTTAAGAAAGAGGGAAAAGAATAACTAGTACAGGAGAATAGTTAAGAAAGAGGGAAAAGAATAACTAGTACAGGAGAATAGTTAAGAAAGAGGGAAAAGAACAACTAGTACAGGAGAATAGTTAAGAAAGAGGGAAAAGAATAACTAGTACAGGAGAATAGTTAAGAAAGAGAGAAAAGAATAACTAGCACAGGAGAATAGTTAAGAAAGAGGGAAAAGAATAACTAGTACAGGAGAATAGTTAAGAAAGAGGGAAAAGAATAACTAGTACAGGAGAAGTAGTGGAAAAATGAGTGACATTAAAGACGTGTCTGACCATCCATTCAGAGAGCTATATGTAGGCCCTTCCGAACCTTCCAGATGCAGTCAACCTGTTCTTGATATGATCTTTAAAGAACAAAAGTGTAGTTTTCTACTTGTTAAATAGTGGTAGATAGAGTCAGCTACAGTAGTGACAGTTGATTTAATTTCATTGACTGGGACAACCCTACTGGGCTAATTGTTTTTTTTCTTAAAGCAAGCCAATGAAGAACAGGTCCATGAAGATGTCATCATCAGAAGTGCACAGAAAACTCAATGGACTTTCTTAAAACAAGCCAATGAAGAAAAGGTCCACGAAGATGTGATCATCAGAAGTGTGCAGAAAAACCAGTGGACTAAACTCCTGAATGGCTGCAAGTATTTGTAAGCTAAGCTGGTGGCCACATGCACCAACCCTTTCTGGTGTTCAGAAAGACAATAATAATTAATCCTCAGCATGGTGCAGATATTAGAACATAACCAGTGCAAGATCAAATGTATGTCTTCAACTTTATATACTTTATTATATAAAACAGTAAGCACTTTTATAGATCACTTCAAAAGAATGGTAACCAACTTTAACTAATACAAACTTAAATAATCTATACAAAAATGCAAAACCTTCAAGAATTCACTGTTCATCGACTTGGACACAATTTCTACAGTGGAGGTCTACAGAATTCTGTAACTTCTAGGTTTTATGTTAGTTTATCAAAAATTTACTTTGCTGAAATTCATATGGTTTAGGCCTCATAATGGAATTGCACGAAGGTCCCAGTACAGTGGGAATTGGGAAATGTGCTCTTTTCCCCAGTGTAGTGTGATCTGGGAATGCTTACTTTTAACTTACTAGATTCATAATAACAAAATCAGTCTAATAGCAGACTGATTTGGTTATTATGAATATATTAAGCTAAAAGTAACCAAGAAACTCAAAAATGGTGCAAAATTACAAGATGCAGATGTGTGTAAGCAGACAAACACTGCAAGTAGCAATGCTTCTAAGCTTCCTATGACTGAAAATCTAGACCAGAAATAACTGTTGCCAGCATGGTGATGTAGTTTACTGGTACTGCATCTCCCTCTGCATTTGTCATGTACTGGACAGTTAATCTAAAGACTATGATGATGTGAAGCTGATTTTTGTGGGTGGTAGTATAGGGGACAATGAACTTAAGGCATAATTGGAAAAGAATCTAAGTGCTTCTGCTAGTACATGTTTCTATCAGTTTGCCCATGTGCACTAAGAATAGTTTTGCTGTAATTTGCACTTAGCATATTCTTTTCCCAAGTGTTTTTGTTAAATTGCTAGATCAGTCACTCAAGGCTCCAACAGAGTAACCTATATGCATGTTTCTTAAGAGATTTTTTATAGGTTCATAGGTTGGTACTAGGCTATCGGCCCTAGGGCCTATACAAGCCTAGCCATAACAATTCCCTGGCTATTTCTTCCCACAGTATTTACTTCCATGGACTCCTGTCTAGCAAGGCGACTGACGTACCCCAGGGTGAATTTCCTGTCTCCCATCCAATCCTCAAGGTTCCTTTTGAAGAGGGCCAAAGAGGTGCTCTGCTTGACATGTATGGGCAGTCTATTCCAGAGTCTGGGGAGTCTCTGGGTCAGGAACCTATCCCTCCAGCATAGTTTGTTCATTGTAATGACAAGGTTTAGATCCCTGGAGCATGTGGCTCTGAGGAATTGGGATTTCTTTAAGTGTAGCATGGTCAACAGCTCTAGGTTTGACATGGCCTTGTATATTAAGCAGAGATCGCCTCTGAGTAGATGATATGCGACATAGTATAGGTGGAGTTTTTTTAAACGGTCAGCATAGGGCATCTGCTTTAGGCCTGTGATTCTTTTAGTGAGGTATTTTTGCGGCCTTTCCAGTTGTTGCAGATATCTTGAGAGGTACATACCAAACGGGGCGTTGTATTCCATAATGGGTCTAATAAGGGATGAGTACAGTGGGGCAATGACCTCCTTTTTTCTGGATGAAAAGCCCTTAGTGATGAGGTGTGGCACATAGAAGGATTTCTTGATTCATATGCTTTTGAAACACAAATTCAAGTCTTATTTGAACTATAAGTGAAGTATATTTTTGACAAAACAAATATTGACTAGGCTTAAAATGGCTCACAAGGGCAGTTAGCCTAGTACTTACCTATGAATTATGATATACAGCACATATATACTGCTATATCAACTGATTCATTCTTCCCACATAAGCAACTTTGAATTTGTTACACATATCTAGATAAACCACACAGTGTTACTGTATGCATACAATAGGCTTAATGTGTACCATTTGCCTGAAACTAAATGCAGATAATAGTCAGTTTTATAAATGTCTGTACACCAGGCACAGTCGTTAAAAGAAAACATGCCTCCAGTAGGACATGACTGCACTGTATTCACAAAGTCCTGAAAAAAAAGCTTTTTATTGTTCCTAGCTCTCTCATATGTGAAACCAGGTTATTTGTCTATTATATTTTTAACATCTTGGTTACCTAAAAGAATAATTATGGCACACTTAATGGCTTCCTGAGAGCATGTCACACAATAAGTCTTAGTTCTGTAGATTTGTTTACTACCACATTACACCTTTTTCCTTTTCCTATTATTTCTTTAGTCACTTTGTCTATTATATTATTAATTTCAAGTAAACCATAGCTTCTTTCAACAAAAATCACAGTTTAATTCAAAATGTTCTTGTTATTAAATGTTTCATTATTGGTAGGAAGTTCTGATGTCGTTACTGTCTAAATTTTAATAGCATTATGTTAAATAAACTTGAGATATTTTTTGTTTTCATGAAAAACATTTCTTTAAAACTACCTTAATACATATTTCTGGCTCAGTTGTTTTTTCCCTCTGATTTTCAATCAAGCATACATCTAAAAGCCAAATAGAGTTAACATTATAATTTTCACTGAACTTTAGTGTGATACTTACAAACTGTAAAATTTCTAACCTGGTTACTGTTCCAAAAAATAACAGTATCAGTAATACAGTAATACAATATATTTTTGCTATAAAATATTGCATATTAAATGTATTCCTCTCCCACAACTCCATAAAACAGTTAGCATAACTGTGGATCATTGCAACCCTCTTAGCAATGCCAGCAATCAACTTACAAATATTTCTTTCTTTCCTTAGCAAATATTTTATACTCTGCTTTTCAGAAAATTAAATTTAAAACTGTTATATAAATATAAATAGGCTGATTATTATTATTGATGGCCTTGTGCTTATTAATCCTAAAACATTCTTTTGTATCTTTGATTGTATTGCTGTTTTCTTAATATAAATTACTGTGTAACCACCTTCTTATATTACCTTGTATCCTTCTTTATCTGATTATAAACCAGAGGCTGAGCATAAAAATGGTTCATGTGGATAAGTGCTCTATCCTGGATGATAAATAAATAAGGATATTTATTTGTTGAAAGTCCTACCACATCTCTGCATAATGTAACTACACTTTAACTACATTTGAGCAAACATTTGAAAATGGAATGAGAATGTTTTTAATCTCAGAAATGTTAGCACAGCAGGCATTCTCAACGCCATTGCCTGGGTGCAGCACTTTGCACTTTGACACATAACCTTATCAGTCACCCTTTCATCATGCCATTATCTCCTCAATGTAATTTATGATGATACCTCCTCTTTCAAACGAGTGTGATTTACTGTTATGCAGAAAGAGACTGATTCTGTTCTTTACTCCTTAAGATGGTGATTGACGTAAAGCTGTTGAAGGAACCAGGGCTTTACAATGACACCTGCTGTCCTCCACTAATGCATCTCCTTCTTCTCCAACTCCTCTGGCCATTGCTTTGTTCCATCCAGCGGTGTCTCACTACAGCTGATCTTTTCCATGCCCACTCTGTTCCATTCTAGTATTACAGTTAATCTCTTCTGTTGGTTATGTCAAAGGCCTTGCTGAAGTTATCATTTCTGTATATTTGTGTGCTCTTAAGATAGATGAGCACACAAGGTCATGACTCTGTATGGCTACCTTATAACTTTTTACTTGCTTTAACTGTGTGCATAAGATTGCACCAAGCACCCGTAGAGTTTGTGCTTAATAAATAAGCCTTATACTTCCCTGCAGCCATGCCATAGCAGGCCACATTCACTGTTAATGAGCATTGGTACTTGTCTCACATGCAAAATAAACAGAGGTAGGCTGGTCTTCATCATGGCTTCATTGTTTCTCAAACCCAGGGAGTATGTGTTTCTGTCTCTCATGATGTTTCATGTGTGTATACTGCATTGTACATGTTATAAAAACGTATTTTATGCAATGTATCTGTTAGTATTTAAATAAAACAATCCCTGACATATTTACCTTTTTATTAAGTTAATTTTGTTAAATGGGGTAGTCAGGTAGACTCATTTTTTTCTTTTTCTTTTTTCATTGACCATGCCTGTCTTAGCAGGACTTTTTTAGTATTAAAAGAAAATATTCTCTCTAGGTTGCAGTGCACTCATTTGTAGGTAAGGGGAGGGTTTCATTATAGAAATAAGTGTACAATTCCAAAAATTCTGTCTACACCCCTGTATAATACTGTGATGCCTCTATGCAATATTCATCTCAATTAATTACTCATTTGCTTTGAGGATGCATCAAATTAAAACTCAAAATGTGTGACAGGAATACTGCACACAGTTCTGAACTAGATAAAATTAAAAAATATATATACATTCCATTCAGTCCTGCGTCTAAACTTGCCTCATTATCACCTGTGTCAGACTTGCATATTAATATCAGTGACTTGCTGATGTTCTGAGCAATGGCAAACTATATGTTTACTCTTCAGAAACTAACTACTGCAGATTTCCAGAATTTCAGAGCAAATATCCCCTACTTAATATAAATACCACCTCTTGTTTCCCCCGAAGAGAGGCCATTGGCCTAGTGGGACTAGCCAAAATGTAAAGAAATATCACATAAAATTCAGTCTGCACACTCACTCAAGCTTCTGAAAATGGTAGTGTTTGAATTTTCTTTTCCCCTAAGAAGGTACACGATAAACAAATAAGACTAGCACCAGTAACTGTGAATAAAGGAAAGTAGTAGGAACCTACTACCAAGGCAAAATGCTGTTCATACCTGTGGAGTAATTCTATAAGAATGACTTAGGAGATGCAGCTGCAGAGAAATACAACTGCAGCAATAACAGTCTAAACAGCAAGCCTTCGTAGCAGCACTTTAAGTTGAAGACTACAGTATATAAGTTAAGAATTTCAGTTCTGAGGCAGTGTGTTCAAGTGTTCAGTAAAAAGGCAGCACAGTCTTGTTTTGCTGTATAATTGTATATTTATATACAATATTTATTTATTTATTCTCTGTTGACAGGATTAGTCCTATTATGCTAGAAACCTTTTTTCAGGTGATATCTGATGTGATACCAACTTCCGCGGTGGTGCAACAGTAGCATTGTTGCCTCACAGCAAGAGGTTCTCCCATTCGATTCATGGCTGGAGTGCGGGGAGTGCCTTCTGTGTGGAGTCTGCATGTCCTCCCCATGGTTGGGTGGGCATTTGAAAGACATGTGTAAATGGGCGTGCCTTCGTTGTAGTTTGAACGTCGAGCTGGCACCTCGGTGTTCGTCAAAATCTACTGCCAATCATTAGCGGACCGGAGTCCCGTTGTGGCGACCCCTAACCGGGAAAAGCCAAAAGACAACAACATCTGAGGTGATATCAAGACTAACTAGAGAAATTCTGGCCAGGGTACCAGGGAAATTCCCCTGCTCTTCAATGAGTGCTGTGGGATCTTTTACACCCTCAAGATCTGCCACCAACGCAGGCAGATAGGACCTTGGCTTAACACCTCATCATAAAGACTGGGCATATTAAGTGTCACATGCGTAGCACTCCTTGATGCAGCATTATCAGTAGTGGAAAATGAATCCAATAACCCAGGGTAGAAATCAGAACTGTTACTAACTTAGCTGGCACCCTGTGCAGAAATCCAAACTGGCACGTCCCTCAACTCAAAGTTGACGAACAAAAAGGTCTTCTGAAAAGTGAAGAGAGGGAAAAAAACTTCTGTTGCTCTTGCAAGCAAGCTCCTTGCTAAAATTCTAATAAGCAGCTTGCTACAGTTACTACACATTCACCACACTTCATCGGTAACTACAGATGCAGTTATTGACATTCATTCCTGAAGTGACAAGGATAAAGCATTGCTTGTGTTCCCATTCCACACCACTGGCACCTACCAGTTTAGTCCTCTCACAACTTGCCCTCAGAGCAGCAGCCCCCTTCTACCCAAGTTAGCTGTGGCCCATGTGGGAAAGAATGCATAGCTTTCTGATATTCCAGCAGCAAAGGTGTGTGTGCTATCTGTTGAGCCACTGACACTGATAAACCAACTTTTGCATGACTCATTTGAACGAGGTGTACTTTAACAGACTTTGCTTTCCATCCCAGACAGAAAGTTGTGTACTGTTGCATTGTTTTATTATAGATAGATATATAGATATACACATATCAGTACATGTATACAAACACAAACACACAAACAAACAGTTGATCTCATTTCCTACATGCTCCCCATACATATCACTGCGGTATTAGAACTACTTCTAATTGTTCCACAAATGCTGGAAGGCTTCATGCTGTGTTGTCAACAGAATTGCCTAGGAAGGACCCTTAACACAGCAAGACTGCCTACATTTGTGAAATTATTTAAGAATGGATTATAAACATAATGCAGTTCAATAATTTTTGCAACTACATTGTTACTTTCTTTGTGCCATTACTAGCAGTAACAGCTCACACCACATGCAGTTGTGCCCTAAAATGTATGGCTGTAGAAGCAGGCTGGCACCACCTAGTGAAGGACGAGTAGTGCTGCCCTGATGTACTCTGTCATTATAGGGCTCTAGCACCTTCTGTTATTCATACAGATGGGTGCTGAGTGCTGCTCTGATATGCACCCTCAGAACAGATATGACACCCCGCCTAGTGTGCTCTAGCAAAGAAGCCTTAATTCATATAAACAGTGATGCTAGATAGTTAATTTTATGAGCTGCTAAGGAATATCATCCTGACTTTTGGGTTTTGATTCTGTCAGTCACACATTGCTTATGTTGTGACATCTAGCATGTCACATGCAAACAGTGGTCCTGCATGCCTACTTTAAAATCTTTGAAGCTTTCAGCACCATAAATATAATGGGTATAAAACCTACTGTGGTGTACCCACTACAAAAATAGCATACTCCTCCCTGAATATCTCCAGTACTATAGAAGGAATGGCGGACAAGTCTGCATAGCGCTGAACTCCTCAGGCTCCTATACCCTTATTTCTGAGCACTCTGAACTGCTTTTGCTCTCTAATTGTGCAGTGCAATCCTGCTGTATGCCCCACATGCTGCCCTGACACAAGCGCTCTTCCTTTGCTTGAGATGTTTGGTTCTACATTGAAACGAATGACATGATTTCCTACTATGTATACCAGCGATGGCAAGCCTATGACATACATGTCAACGGTGACGCACCAGTGTTCATCAACACCCAAGTTACCAAAGAAACTGAATGAACAAAAATATAAGAAATATGTGACCCTGCACTTATTTATTAAAACTCAGCAACAAAAAAGTCATTAGCTGATGTTAATCAAATCAAATGCAGTGTGTTCCATATTTTTTCAGTTCAATTCAAAATTACTATTAAAAGTAGGGTAATGTTTTGGTGCACTATTTTAAGCCCAACTATCAGAGCACACATTATTTTCTCTATTGTAAGTCACTGATTTTTCTTTTACTTTTATAATACACAGCAGCACATAATTAGACTGTATTTTTTAAATAAATTAATATGTAAAGAATTGGTTCTCTTTTGTTCAGGAGGGGGGGTGACACGCCAGCACTCAAGATAAGCATCTTCCGAATTTTTGACACGCCCAAAAGGTTCGCCATCACTGACGTATACTGTTCATTTCATTCATTTACATACTGAACATTTACCGTCCGATATGCAGTTCTAAACCAGTATTGTAGGGGAAGATACCCTCTGTACCGTACCTTTTATAGAACCCATTTCTGAATATCAGCTTTTAATAAGCAAAAAAAAGTATTTTCAAATAAAAAGTTGAAGTATATCTTAGACTTTTGGTTTCCTATGTTAGTACTAGTCTAACTTCCCTTGTGGACCATCTTTAAGCCTAACCAGATTTCCTTTTCAGTGCTTGGAATTACCTATTCTGTTTAGTGTTTTGATTAATCTTACTTCTGATAAGGCCCCAATAAGGTCCCAGGCATGGTTTGAAAAACATTTAGGAGCTGCCGTTCTCCATTAGTAGTTCAAGGGAGCAGTCCTGGGATAAATTTCCTATGTCCCATCCCTAGATCCAAGTTGTGCTTGAATTTGGGCTGTGATGAGCTTTGTTTTACATGAATGGCGAGTCTCTACAAGAGCAATGGTATCCATTGTGAGATATACCAGACTTTTCAAAATGTTCTGTTGATACTGCAGAAAAGGTTTACATCCTTTGACTGAGTATTTCTGATGTCATTTGACTTTCTGATTTGTAGTAGGTCCATCAGTTTGTGTCAGGATGCCTTGTATGTCAGACTCAAGTCGCCTCTTAGCAGTCTGTAAGAGATGGTGTAAAGCAACAGATTGTTTAAGCTTTGTATCCTTTTTTTTAATGTAACTCTGTAGGCATTCCAGCTGTTGCATATGTCTAGACAGATGCATGACAAAAGGGATGTTATACTCAATGACTGGACTTATGAGGGCTGAGTAAAGGGGACAATAATATCCTTGGACCTAGAAGCAATCCCTTTGTTAATGAACTGCACAACACAGAAGGATTTTATCACCACAGTGGGCACTTGTTGGTCAGTAGGTTACTGTCCCCATAGTTCTCAAATTCTGAACAAATGGGTAAACTCTAAGGGTCATTTTTTCAATGTGGTAGTTCCCCGGGTAGACAACCTACCAAAGGATATGATGATGCATGTTTTAAATTTAGCTTTAAACCATGATTCTGTCAGCAATTATTTGTTTGTGACAAGCCTTGTGAGGATTCAATAACTGTACTCAATGTACAGTTATCTGCAAACTTAGCCATCTAGAGCCTTTTAGTATTGGCTTTAACTTCTGAGAAGTAGATGCCAAATAGGAGAGTTCCCAGCACCAAGCCATGGGAGAATCCACTGATGAATCTTCTTTTAATGGTGATAGCTACCCCTATTTTGATCTCCTGCATTCTGTCTGTGAGCTGGTTGGCAATCCAGTGGGTGATATAGTGGTTTATTCTTAGTTTATTAAGATTTTCTGCTATGCTTGAGTGAGGGATAGTGTCAAAAGCCTTGGCCAGGTTGGAGTAGGCTGTATATACCATTTTATTTTTGTCCACTGCTTTGGTAACTTTTTATAAAAATGTCCACCAGGTTGAGTAAGCATGACCTGCCTTTGGCAAATCCAAACTAAGATGAGTCCATTGTTTGAAGGTTCTCTATGTTCTTTTTAATTAATTCCATGATACTTTCCATATATGGTTGGTCATACTGATAGGCCTATTATTGCCTAGATTTATAGAAGGTCCTCCCTTATGCAGGAGGAATAACTGTTGTTTTTCTCCATTCACTTGGTACAAAAACTGTATGGAGACTAAGGCTGAACAGTGTTGTTAGGGCTGTGGTTAAATCTCGCTTCATGCTGTTCAGAATGCATCCAGGGGATATTGTCAGGATTCAGTTATGCACTTTGACAGTTGCTTTTGACAGTGCTTATAGGACTTGGTGTTGCATGACAGCTGGGGGCTTTGGTTTAAGGTATTGTTTGTAGGATAGATGGGGGAGAGGTAAAGTTTGAGCAGAAATTATCAGCTAGTAGGTTAGCTATATCTTCCGCTTCAGTGAAGGAAACATTGTTCACAATGAGTTAAGTGCATTGTGCTCCTGAGATTGTGAACATAACTAAAATAGCCTCAAGTTTAGCTTTGGTGGATTTGATCAAGCAACTGAGTTGTTTAATTTAATGACAAGGTCTGTATGATTTTGGGTCCCACTCTTCTTACTTTAAGCCAGAATTATCTTCCTTTTATTGTATAGCTTGTTGATATTTTACTTCCATGGGGTGGGGGAAGGGTGCTACTGGGATTTGCCAGGTAATTGTTTAGCTGCATTACTGCAGCTGGTTACATGCTTGTATAGTTTGATGTTGTGTGGTTCCGCATATACACTTGCCAGTGAATCACTTGGGATATATATATATATATATATATATATATATATATATATATATATATATATATATATATATATATATATATCTATCTATCTGTGTGTGTGTGTGTGTGTGTGTGTGTAGCTACAATCAGGAAGAGCAACTCCCATAATGACAGGCATGCTGGAGATCTGTAATTAAACAAAACAGGAAGCTAAGATGACTAAGTACGTCCAACAAGGCCAGTTATGAGGTTGAGATAGCCTCACAGGCTAAAGCCAACCACAAGGCCTTCTACAGCTATATCCAAAGCCTCAAAGGGAGGACATGTCAGTGTGCCAAACTGGTGCTCAATGGTGCCACCTTCACTGAGGAGAGTGACATTGCAAATTTGCTAAGAGATGCAGCTCAAACTTCACCCACCCATTACCCCTCAGTCTCATCCCATGAAATACCTATTAGCATAACTCCCCCAATAATTAACAGGGAGCTGGTCCTGGTGGCATTTGCTAAGGACAAAAACACAGCCTCATTAGGCCCTGACAATATCCCAGGATGCCCCCTAAACAGTTTGAAACATGACTTCTTGAGTCACTTTTTTACCTATAGCATCAAAACAGGCTTTTTACCATGAGAATGGAAATTATAAAAAAAAGATATACACAACCTTCAGACTTTTGACACAGCCTAGTCTAGCTTTGTCAAGGGAAGGTCATGCCTGCTAAACCTGGTGGATTTTTTGAGAAGGTTTCCATGGAATGGCTGAGTGGAAAACTGTGCACACCACCTACCTGAACCTAGCTAAGGCATTCAGTACAATACTCTATTTAGGTTTAGTTGACAGACTCACTGAACTGGGCATAAACCCCTACATAATTCACTGGATTGCCATCTCTCTCTCACACAGGACCCAGAAAGTCAGGATTGGTGAGACCACCTCCACTAAAAATGGCACCGGCAGGGTACCTCAGGGCTCCATGCTGGGACTGCTGCTATTTGACATCTAATTCTCAGAGGAAAAGGCTAATGTCAAGGGTGTTTGGCTGACCGAGTTCACAGATGACTGCAAACTGGGGGCTATCATAGATTCCCCCAGTGACACAAACATTTTACAAGAGGGTCTAACACAGACATGTGACTGGTGCCAAAGTCACAGATTAAAACTTAGTGTTAACTAATGCATTATAGTGCCTTTTGGGGAAAAAATCCAGCCAAGCTAATTACTCCATTGATAAGACATCTCTAAGAACTGACGTGGTAATCAGGGATCTGGGAACATATGTAGATAGTAATCTGTCCTTTGACCAGCATGAAGTCAGGGTAGTAAGGAAATCATTTTATGTCGCCCAACTTATAAGTAAGGCATGGCACCCAGGTTCAAGGAGGTCATAGTACTACTTTCTTCAGCCCTTATCAGACCCATCACTGAGTATAATTCCCCCTTTGTCATGTACCTGACCAGTTCTATGTAACAGTCAGCATTCCCAGAGAATCCAGGGTATAAGCACATTGTCCCATATGGATCACCCTAAAGCCCAATCTGTGTACTCTCTCTCTCCTACAGGTGATCTATGCCTGGCATACAAGGAATCCTCAGATGCAGCTCTGATGGACCTTTTGCACATTCACAAAATGAACAGCCTCAGAACCACTAGAGCCAAGGATTTAAATTTTGTTTGTGATATAGATAAGTCATGTTGGTGAGGCAGATATATTTCTCAGAGGATCTCCATGCTCTGGAACAGACTCTCCTTCTATGTGAAGCAATGTCCATCCCTAATCCTATTTAAGAATAACCTTGACCTATGGGTGGAAAATCAGAAATTCACTCTGGGTCTGCCCCCATGTCTCTGATAGAGACAGACAGTAATGCCCAAACTAACATACCCACCCAATATAACCTCTAGAAATGTATATGGTTTGCATAGTTTTATGATTGGGAGACACGTATCAATTGCATATGAGGTGATGACTCAGTGCAAACAGTAGCAGAGTTGAGAAAGCAGAAAATGAATGCAATCATTGTTAGATATTATGAATATAAAGCTGAAATTAATTCTGTTGTAAATATGCTGAAAGAAAAAGTTTGCTTGAATATATGTATAGAGTTTACAATGTGCATTCATACTATATGTATAACAGATAGGCTTCTCTTCACAGCATCAGAAAATGCCTAAGAAAGCAATACTGGAAAACAAGCATTACATGATTTTCTCATGTTTGTAGAACAAATATCAATTAACAGACATCCTTTTTTATAAATTCAGCAATATGTGATGTTTTTCCAGTAGGAACAGCTTATACAGATGTTTCCTTTCAGAATGGCATCCTCACATCAGCAAAAGTGCTTAAATCACAAAAGGACAATAGAAAAGTCTATAAACAGACATTATGTGACTTCCCATAGAAGGCCAGAAAAATATACCAGGAGGAAATAACAACCTCTTGTGTGCGTGACTAGCTCTGTATATAGCTATTGTAGTAATTCAGTTATGAGAGAGAAGGACAGAGAGAGGTATTTTGTAGAAGTCATCATTCATATCTGTAATGAAGGAAAACTTTGTAAATATATGCTACAAATCTGACAGACTACGTGTGGTTTGTTATAAAATAAGTTATCTGTAACTGTGATATAGCTGCAAAATATATTTCTTTATCAGTGTGCAATTTGAAAGGCTTGGTGCTTTAAACAGACTACAGATGGAGTCATGCAGAGCTATGTGTCTTTAATTCAGCAGTAAACAGCACAGCCAGACTGTATGTCTTAAGAAGACTTCAAATCCCACAGTAAGCAAGCAGTAAGCAGAGCAGCTCAATATAATTTTTCAGTGGTGACCCTGACGTGATGCAAGTAAGCTCCATATAATTTTTCAATGGTGATCCTTTGACAACATTCCTAGCCTGTATCCAAAAACAGGGGGAGTGAATGGGTAATGTCACTCCTGTAAAAGCACAGTAACGTTTATGTGAAGTACTTCAGATTTCTACAGTTTTCACCAGTTTGTAGCAATACAGTTTAATAGACATCTAAATCCGGTGAGACTGCATTGCAGGAAGGTGGAGCAGTTCCATAAATTTTCCATTAAAGGTACAAGACGAAGTTGTAAGACTGAATCTGCCAGTTTTGCTGTATCAACTTCACAAGTGACTACAGAAACTTTTCAACCATCTACAGTAAAGCAGCTTGGCCATCTGCCTGTCTGTTGACTGGTAAGAAAATTATTCTGTGTTACATACAGTATGAATGCCATAGAGGTAATAATAATAACAGAATAAATGTATATACAGCATATTAGCAAATGTAAAACCTTATTAGGGCAAGTTAATAGTAAGGCATTATGCAAATGGATTACAATTTGATAGTAAGGCATTATGCAAATGGATTATAATATTTGACTGGTATCTGAAATAAAATCATGTGTGGTATAAAAATGTTTATTGTGTGTACAATGTCATAAAAATACAGTGCATGACATTATCCAAAGGTTAGACTGTATAGACAAAAATTGTAAAGGTAAAGAACCAAGAAAAGTTAATATGTTGACATTATATTCAAATGTTAGACAGTTATGTTCTGTCACCAGATGTAAAAGGTTTATTTCAGAGTTGCAACAACAGTCAAATCAGTTACTGATAGAAACTCTAGTACATTTTGTTACAAAGAAATGTAATAAACTTCTAAAAGACAGACACAATGAGTTCAGGAAGCTTAGACAAGTTATACACACATCTTTTCAAAAGTGCATAGGAGTTTCAAATTCAGCAGAACAGCTTACTAAAGAATGTCAGAAAGACAATGCAACATCACAGGAAATTCAACAGCAGCTGCAGGATAAAGGAAATAAATTAGCTCAACTGACAAAGACTGGGAATTTCCTGCATACACAGTTAATTTTTGCAAAAAAAATATATTTTATAATATGTTTAAGTTTTGAAAATGGTTAAGCATGCATGCTAGGATGGTAGGGACATGACATGCTTGTATAAAGATATACGGATACAAGACAGACATGCATGTGTGTTCTATTCATCTAGAGTACATTTGTTTACAATGCACAAAAGCAAAAGGCAGACAACAGCAAATATAAATAAACATATGTTATAATTGTATAGTAACACCAAACAGTTAAAGTTCTGAATTTTTAAAATAAATAAAATCACAGATGGTATTAGTCAAACAGTTATTGTAAAATTAATGGCAGGACAGTTAAATAGTTAAATAAATAAAAAAATACTGAAATCCATTTAAGCTAATTGTAAAATAATGTCTATTTATGTTGTATAAATGCATAGTTATGCAAATCACAATCACATTAAAGAAAAAATGCCAAAATAATTAACTATAGTTTATAGAGTATAAAATATGAGCTCAGACCTTCCTAGACTGAATGAATAGTTACAGGAAATACTGGAAAGACAAGATAAACAACAAGACTGATTGCCAGATAAGTAGCTTAAGTTTTTCTAAAGCATCATTGTTATTAAAACATAATTGTTAAAATGTTTACAGGCAACACTATTTAGTAATTGTAATAAAATGTCACAATTGTGCATAGATGCCACTGATAATCTGTTTGCAAGTAAATGTTAAAAGAGAAGAAAAAAACTCAGTTGCATATATACAGTTCAAATCAATTGTGCAGGAGGGTGTAAATACCTACTAGAGGTAATATACAGTGAAAGCTTTATTTAGTAACCTAATAAAATAAATGTATAACCAAAGTGTTGGGCTGACATACATTCTATTCTCACAGCATAGGGCAGGTAAACAGTGCTGAAGTACTACAGGGAGAGGGGCACTTTCTCAGTTTTACACTGACTGTATAAGCAGTACTGCACAAGGGTCTGAAATAAAGCTACAGAAAAAATAAACAACAAGGGTCTGAAATAAAGCTACAGAAAAAATAAACAACAAGGGTCTGAAATAAAGCTACAGAAAAAATAAACAACAAGGGTCTGAAATAAAGCTACAGAAAAAAATAAACAACAAGGGTCTAAAATAAAGCTACAGGAAAAAATATCTCATTCCTTCTTGACAATACTCTTTTATGGGGAAAACAGGTATTAGTGTATTAGAAATACTGGTAAACTGGATTAAACCTGACAGGATAAGATATTTTACAAGTTGTTAATAGCTATCATAATGGTTATTATTGTATTGTTTAGAATTAAATTGTATTTACAACCTGTTAAATTGTAAAGCTATACAAGAGATGGTTTAAAAAACAAGAGATGGCTTAAAATGTATTACAGCTATACAAGAGAAAGTAAAGATATGTAAGAAATTGATCAAGATTGGTCACTATTTTTATATGTTTTTGACAAAACAATGTTGATATAAAAATGCATTAATATTTTTAATTGCTGAGTATGTAGTTTAAAATAACAGGACATATGGATATGGTGTCAATTCCACTAGATACTTCTAAAGAGACAAACATTTCCCAAGATTTTGCTTAATATTAATGTTATTAAATTTGTAAGATTAGACTAAATGTACTTTATAGTCTTTGTATGTACAAATGCAGAAAAATTCAGTACAAATGAAATTAATGTCTAGTAATGAATATGTGTGAAAAAAACTTATTTAAAGAAAACAATGGGTCCAGGATACCTACTAGATTGAAATGCATAAATAGCAAACAGTCTGTGTAAATATATACTGATCAGGATACATCGTGATAAGTTCAAAAGTAATTTGTCAAGTTGTAATATCACTGGTTTTACCACAGTAAAATAATTGCTTTCAAATATTTATTATCTAAGCCCAGTTCAGTATTTTACCAAGATGTTATTGAGCAGTTCAGAGACATGAACACAATGTGATGGTTAAAATGACATTAAAACTGTATATTTTCAGCAGTGTATAAATGCTTGCAGTAGCACATAGTTATTGTCTCTTATAGTTAATTCAACAGTTGCAAAGAGTTAATGAAACAATTCTAAGTCATAAATTAAATTCTGTGATTGCAAAATAATAAATTAATCAAGTAAAATTAAAACAGACACAGCTCATAACTGATAAAATATTTTCACAGAATGGTCTGCAAAAGAAAAAGTTGTTAAATACATTCAGGTTTGGTAGTAATACATGTTTTCATTGTATTAACTATGTAAAATTGCATTTTGACTTGTATCAAAAAAGACTAAAGGTTTTATATAAAAATAATGTGTTTTTTATATAGAATGTTTTGAGTATGTTTAAAAACAGAGGGAATTGTTAGATATTATGAATATAAAGCTGAAATTAATTATGTTGTAAATATGCTGAAAGAAAAAGTTTGCTTGAATATATGTATAGAGTTTACAATGTGCATTCATACTATATGTATAACAGACAGGCTTCTCTTCACAGCATCAGAAAATGCCTAAGAAAGCAATACTGGAAAACAAGCATTACATGATTTTCTCATGTTTGTAGAACAAATATCAATTAACAGATATCCTTTTTTATAAATTCAGCAATATGTGATGTTTTTCCAGTAGGAACAGCTTATACAGATGTTTCCTTTCAGAATGGCATCCTCACATCAGCAAAAGTGCTTAAATCACAAAAGGACAATAGAAAAGTCTATAAACAGACATTATGTGACTTCCCATAGAAGGCCAGAAAAATATACCAGGAGGAAATAACAACCTCTTGTGTGCGTGACTAGCTCTGTATATAGCTATTGTAGTAATTCAGTTATGAGAGAGAAGGACAGAGAGAGGTATTTTGTAGAAGTCATCATTCATATCTGTAATGAAGGAAAACTTTGTAAATATATGCTACAAATCTGACAGACTACGTGTGGTTTGTTATAAAATAAGTTATCTGTAACTGTGATATAGCTGCAAAATATATTTCTTTATCAGTGTGCAATTTGAAAGGCTTGGTGCTTTAAACAGACTACAGATGGAGTCATGCAGAGCTATGTGTCTCTAATTCAGCAGTAAACAGCACAGCCAGACTGTGTGTCTTAAGAAGACTTCAAATCCATCACACCAAGCAAGCAAGCAGCAAGTAAGCTCAATATAATTTTTCAATCATCGACTCAGAATTGAATTTTAAATCCAGATCCCATAAAGCCAGGGATTTTTATATATTTTCAATAGCACAGTAATGTTTGATGCTTTGAGACAGAAAGGATTAGTCATGCAATATGCAATATTGGGGACCTCCAGAATGTTGTGATTTTACAATTCTTTTTGAAATATTGGAGATGTTTTGGGGGGTTCTGTGAGTGTTTGCATTCAGCAAAAATTACCAGCTTGGGGCAGTTAAGAGGCAGAAGAGAATTTTTGGGTAATCTAACTTTCCTGAAATTCTAGTGCCAGGAAACAGAAATAACTATTTTGGGTTTTGGTTAGGTTGTCTACAGAAGAGACTACAGGACTGGATAGAATTCCATTGATGCTGTACCAAAATGGGTGGCAACAGTGGATACTAGAAGTATTAGAATGATTAATGTAGTGTTACAAACAAGAAGGTCTCATATACCTGGCATGAAGTTGTGATACAGGTGGTTCCGAAGAAAGGGAAAGACCTCATGCAACTTCAGTTCATATAGACTCATTTCTGGGCTAAACCTGACCATGACATTTTTATGGCAGTAATGGCTAAGAGGTTAGTGGTATTTTACATCCTGGTCAGCATGAGATTTTATAGGCCAGCAAATCTTTAATAATATTATGAAAACCTTATTAATAATAGAAGTGGCTGAAAGTCAGTAGAAACAGATGATGATGTTTAATGTAAATGCAGAGAAAGATTCAGTCGAGTAAAGTGGATTAGTTGTACAGAATTTTGAGGTTCCATGTGGGGTTTGCACAGCTTTTAGAACACATTTATGATGGATCCAAGGTGAGAATCAGCATGAGTGCTGAGATTCAGAAGAGTTAAACTTGAAAGGAAGTAGGCAGGTGATATCCTGTGTGCCCTTCTTGTTGCATTGCATTTAGAGCCACTGAGAGGCTGTTTATCAGTTCTTAATGGATTTGCAATATGAAATCTGGAGGACATGGTTTCAAATGTTGCTACGAACTTGCTGGTATACTTAGTGAACCCATAGGAGGATTTGGGGGAGCTACCTGGAATTTTGGAATATTTTGATCAATTCCCAGTGTATGTAATGACTATTACTTAAACTAGAGTTTTGTTGATGAACTTTCTTCTCAGAGAGTCAATGAGTGTTCAATACCCTTATCTATAGAGTATTGATTAGTTTAAATATTTATGCATTTATCTTGCTGATATGGTCCAAAAATGACAGAGGCTTCAAACATAGATGTCCAAGATAAGTGTACTTGTTTCAGAGATGGATGCCATTAGAGTTAAATTTTGCAGGGTGTTACTTCAGTTTCAATGATGGTACATCTGCAGGTCTTTTGTTTTTCAGGTCTTGCTATTGGGTCTATATTATAAACATGAAAGCTGTAAACAGTGAATACATATAAATCGACACATAAAGGTCGATGTACAAAAAGAGCAAAATACGTAATCAGCAAACATGAAAATGCTGAACGTATTTCATCCACCAACAGTGCCATGCAGGTAAGCCCCTGCAGCCCCCCCCACATCTCCCCACTTAAATATACCAACTCCGAGACCGAACTACAGTGGGGAAAAGGATGTATTTCCTCATCTCCACGATCGCCCTGCTGGCCAAGAAAATACGTTTGGCATTTTCATTTTCGCCGATTACGTATTTCGCTCTTTTTGTACAGCGACCTTTATGTGTAAATGTAGATGTATTCGCTATTTTGGGCTTTCATGTTTATAATATAGACCACTTGCTATTATCTTTCAGATTAGACATTTTTTTATAAAAGTAAAAGGGAAATTTGCAAGATTTTTCTGGAAAAATGGGAAAGATCAGATCCGACAGAGGGGTTAGATATACTACATTTTGAGACTTAATGGAGGTCATCTCAGTTGACAGTATTTTGTACATGGATTGCAGGGACTGGAGACCTCCCTTGGGTTAATAATAAATTACTAGAAGGGGAAAATAGATCAAAGTGTATTATATTTCAGAAAAGAGCTAATGCTCAAAAATAAAGGGACAGTAAAAGAGATTGCAGGAGGACTAGAATGGTCTTTTAGGGAGGTGGTGATTGTCTGGATATTTTGGCACCCATAGAACTGGATCTGAAGAGGGTACTACATTAGAATAAGACATGCAATAATATAGACATCAGAAACAAATACAATGTTCATGTCCAAGTAGCCATGTATCTGTAACATGGTCTGGAAATACGATGTGATCTAGTAACACAGTATTCAGAATTGTGTTTAGCAACAGGGACAGTCTTTGGTGAACAACTTGTATCAGAAAACTTCAGGATTCAACTCAGGAACAGGGCTATTCACTGGAACATCCTCAAGAACTGGAACACTGGACAACTCACACCGAAATAAAGAGTCTTTCTCACAGGCTAGGTGCTATGGTAGAGGCTCGGACACCGGTATCAAATGTTTCCGATTCCACCTAAACTCTACTCCTTGTGATTCCACAATGTATGACCACAGCTCTGGGCAATCTCAACATTGTACATTGCAATCTGTCTGGAGCTGAATACATAGGCTTTCTCAAAATTGTGACTAGAGGTTGGTGGTCTGTCAATTTGGGTTAAAGATCTGGATGCATAGGCTACAGGTTGACCCTCTTGAAGAATGACTGCACCAAGACCAAATTTCAAAGCATTACAGGAAAGAGTAACTGGTTTGTGGACATCATAGTATCTGAGAGTTGGTGGACTTGCAGTTCTGTGTTTCAGGACTTCAAATACTCTTTGGTGCAGTTCCAACCATGATCAGGATACATCTTTACGTGTCAGCTCTCTAAGCGATGCTGCTAGATGGCTTAAATCTGGAACGGGCTTACCTAGGTAGTTAATCATGCCAAGAAAATGTTGAAGGGCTTGAACATTGTCTAGAGCTAGCATCTCAAGAATGGCTGTTTGGTTGGAAGGGTCTGGTCATAAGCCTGAACTGGTAAAAAAATGGCCCACATAAGTGACTTCTCATAACCTGAACTTGCACTTCTGAGGATTCAGCTTAAGATTCACTTCACAAGCTCTCTCCAGAATTTTCTCGAGGTTCTGTCATGCTCAGCTTCACCATTATCTCCTATTACAATATCATCTACTATAATAGCACAAGCATACCTAAAAAAAAATTTGCTGCATTGTACCTTGAAAGACTTCACTGGCAGAATTTATCCCAAATGGCATTCTCAAAAATCTGTACCCGCCAAAAGGAGTACTGACAGTAGTAAGCAATGAGGATTTCTTGTCAAGCAAAATTTGCCAAAATGAACTCTTTGCATCTAAGACAGAAATAACAGTGGCATTTGGCATCAGATCTACAACTTCTTCCACTGTATGCATTGGATGATGAGATCTTTTTAGTGCTTTGTACAAATCCCACTGATCAATACATATTTTGATATCATCTGAGCTTTTCTTATGAGCTACCACCATGGAAGATACCCACTCACTTGATTCTTCAACTGGACAAATTATACCTTGCTGCACCATTTTATCTAGCTCGTCCTTGACTCTGTTCTGCATAGCTATTGGAACTTTCCAGGCTGGCCTGACAACTGGGCTGACAATCTGGGTCTAACTTCATGGAGAACACAAATGGAAGCTTGCCTAGTTTTTCTTCGAAAAAATCAGCATAGGTAGCGAAAATGTGCTGGGCGAAATTAGAGGTGTGGTCTTTTAAGCTAACATGATGGACTTCCCATTTTCAAACTGTCTCTGAGCCCTAATAATGACTGTACATGCCTTTTGACCACATAAAATTACAAGTCGTAGCTTCTCCCAGCAGAGCAACATGAAAGTACTACTGAACCTTCGGTTTAAATCTATTCACCACCATAAGCAACAAGCTTTGCACACTTTGCCAAATCAAGCTTTTCACCAGCGCATACTCTAGCAAATGTTTCTGCAGACATAGCATTGCACTTGAACCTGTGTTAGTTTTGAGTTCTGTGGGTTTTCCATTTATCCGAACAGTAGAAAAGACTTCATTCTTTTCCCATAAATCTACTGCATTGACTGTTTCATGAAGCACTAATACACCATCAACATAAAATGTAGGGTCACGGCTTTCTAACTGATCAACTTGTCTCTTGAATGTTCCCTTTTAAGAAAAGAATGTGTGCCTTATGACTTACAAAACCTTCTGAAATGATTCCACTTATTGCATTTGTGACATTGCTTACCAAAAGCTAAACATCTTTGTCTTTTGGCCTCATGACTTCCTCTACAATTATGACAGTTGTCTATGAAACTGGGTGGGGGCACATGCTTTGAGTTTGTTGACTCACTCATGCTTCACTGAGACTGTGCAGTTTCCAGAGCACACCTTGGAACTTTCTAGAAAGCTATAGGTTTCCCAGTGAATGCTGCAGGGTTTACAGTTGCAGCCATGTTCTTGGGCCTGTTTCTTTTAACCACGTGCTGCATACTGTCAATATTGGCTTTAGAAGCTATTGGAAGCATGTATCTCTCATTTGTACGCATGTTTGTGTGCTTTTCTGTAAGCTCATATATGTGACAAAGCTCAATGGCCTTATACAAAATTAAATCACCATCACAAAGCAAAACACAGCATCATCTGTAATACCACACACAAGTCTGTCTTTTACCAACTCACCCTTAAATCACCAGATCTGCACATTTTAGCTTTGTGTCTCAAATCAGTTATATGCTGCAAAAGTTTCATTAGGCATTTGATCCCTTGTGTAAAATAAGTGTCTTTCCATTGTAACATTCATTTGGGGTTTACACATTTCTCTAAATTTACGTCTTAAGCACTAGGGGTCTTCCCTTGACTCAGCCGGTACAACTATATGATGGTTTTTCCCCTCTCCTCCAAAGACGGCAGGTGTATACACAAATTAATGCTCCCTTTCTATGGCTTCTGAACCATTTAATTTAAGCAGAATAAATGCCTTTCTATGGTCATCTTTATCAGAAAATGCAGCCTGTATGAACATATCATACTCTTGCTCAAACACTCTCTAGTTTTCTGCAATATTATTGTCAAACACAAATGGAGTTAGTTTTCGGAATTTGTCTGCCATGCCAATAAATTAAGCCCAAACGCACTGAAAATATGGCCTTTGTAATTATGTATGAACATGCACAGAGCCAGCAGTTGTAATAACATTCAAATACAAAATAAACTCTTCAAAATGCTTTACTTTGCAAAACATGATTTGTAATGGCTGAATTTTGTGAAACAACTATATTGTAATACCGCACAAAAATGCAAACACTTCATACACTTCAGTCAACTCGAATAGCTTTGATTAACTGAAAAAGTAGTGCTTAGTGAAAAAATGTGGTTGTTTCCCTTATTTTATTTATTTTATGTGATTTGGACTTTATTTCAGACATTTCTGTAGTTATTTTGAATATTTTTGTTAATATATCGTAGTAGCAGATATTTCTGATATTTAGAAATTTGCTTAGAGAGTTCACAATGCCTCATTTCATATTTTGTGAATAAAAAATACCTTGAGCAAGTTTTAATACCTGAAATTTGTTTCTGATCTGTTTTGCGAGTTATACATGCAGTAGGGATAATTCACTCCTATATATCCTTCCAGTGTGAACTGTGTGCCTCTCGGTCTCGAATTGAAGAATCTGGATCCCCTGCTGGCACCATGTACTTTTTAGATATGCCACTTCTGACACCATGTCACTCGTCTTTCTCTAGTATAGATGATGAACAGGTGGAATAGTTCATTTATATGCTTTATTACATAGAAACACATCAGGATGGATAGCAGCATTACAAAATGTAAACAAACTGATTAACAGACATACATGCTTACATCTCAACAGCTAACTGCAAAATGGCAGTCAGGCTGGCACATGCTCAGTATTTATACACTTATGCAAGTCCGTAGAAAGCTTCTTAAAGTTATACACATACACTGATCTACAATGAGATTTCATTTGACGTTCTTACAGCAGCTACCCTCTGCAAAGCATACAAAGTTGCCCACCTAATTCCCCCTTGTGATTACAAGCCAAGGTATTTAGGTAATTTTCCATTTTATACAGCTCTTACCAGTAAATTTATGGAATTAAGCATCCTGTTATAACATACTTGCATGCCATCTGGTGCAGTTGGAAAAGGAGACACTTCAACTCAGGAGGAAAAACAAGACTATCTAAAGTACTATGAAACTTGACAATTTCATAATTCAGAAAATTCCACACCCTTTGACTGCCCCTTCCTTCCTTTAAACAGATTATCCAGTTCTTACCTACAAGAAGGCATTGAAAGAATTCATAGGCACCCAGAAGTTCCAAATAGGGCATTGAGTTTCTTTATAGCCAATAGGCCTCAAGTTTGTTCACCAGGCCTGTGTATCTGTCAGAAACAAAGTGAGCAGGCAATTAAAGCTAATGTTATGCTTTACTGTTACAGTGAGTATAAATCCTGGGATGTTGCCAAAGTGTGTGTGTGTGTGTGTGTGTGTGTGTGTGTGTGTGTGTGTGTGTGTGTGTGTGTGTGTGGGTACAGGAGGGTATTCAGCTATGAAAATAATTTCAACTGGTGTGCATTTAACAAAAGCCAGAAATAAACTAAGAGTGACATAGTTCATATGGGTTCCATCACCTAGGCAGTGAGACATTTCCATGTGGTACATTTGGATGGGGACACATGTATGAAGTGACTTTCAGCTGCAGAGAAATATAGCAGCGGCTAATTCCTTGTGGGCAAAGAGAAGAATGCTGTGCATGTCTACAACTTCAATAACCAAATACATGGGGGGGGGTAATGTCTAAGTCCCTCAAGGCAACATGAGACAACAGGCAGTATGGCAGGCATCAGCAGCAGGCTGACCACTGGACATGTCAGTGTCACTAAAAATGCAGTACCCAACAGGCAGTGCCTTTATAATCAGTGTGTGTGGACCAATGCCTCCCTTTACAATGTCTAGGGAACATTACCAAAAATACACACTGGAGCATAAATGTGACAACAAAGCATGCAACATTTCCTCCATTCTGTAGCAAACTACATGTTGTAGTTACATAGGCATGTAGTGTACAGTGAGCATAACACTCATTACTTTTTCCACCCCCATGTACTTGGTTATTAAAGCTGTGGGCATGGCAGTGTGCGCTTCTCTTTGCCTACAGGGAATTCACAACAGCCATATTTCTCTGCATCTGAATGTCACTTCAGCCATGCGTCCCCAACCAAATGTGCCACAGGGAAATGTCTCTCTGCCTAGGTGCCTGAACCCAGTTCATACATAATTTAGAAGGGATCAAAAGGAGGGTAGCCTCATTGTCCTATGTTAGAGTTTCAGATATTACAAGGTATGGATACTATAATAAAGAAAGTAGTTTTTGAAGTCATTTTGTCAATCCAATTTTTTTTGTAATGGAGCATCTGCATTTGTTTTATTTTCAGACATTTGTTATAGTGTATATAGAGAAAGGTAAAACAAAGTGTAAACACATATTTTATTGCTGGCTACCACCTATTTTTGGACCTACTAAAGGTTATTTAATAGTGTCTTGCATTTTTTCAGGTATAATGAAAGAGAGAGCTGGGTGAACAGTGCATATGAACAAGAGACTAATAACATTAAATAGAGACCTGTTGGAAATAGATATGATTCAGATAGTGGTTACTTTAAAGTAAAAGCTTAGCTGGAAAATGAGAGACAGGTGGGGATTTGACATGGGTAAAAGTAGTCTACTACCTTAAATTCTAAGTATTTTACTTACTTATAGGTTCATAGGTAAGCACTAGTCTAGCTGCCCATGCAAGACATTTTAAATCTAACCAGTTTTCCTTTTTGTGCCCTATCCCATTTTGTTATAGATTGGTCTTGCCTATCCCATGGTTGATAATTTTATATTACCCCTAATGAGAATAATTGGGATCATACCTTAGATCATTTGAAGGGACCCATACATGGGATAAAGCATTTAGGAGCTGCCTCTGTCCATTAGTAGGACAGGTGGCAGTCCTGGGGTAACTTTTCTGTTTCCCATCTATAGATATATGTTTTACTTCAATATGGACAGGAATTAACTTTGTTTTATGTGGATGGGGAGTTTGTTCCACAACAGTGGTATCCTCTGCAAGATATACCCGTCCCTCCAAACCATTCTGTTTATGTTGTAGCAGAGGTTTAGATCCCTAGACTGAGTATTTCTGATGCCATTTGACTTGCTGATGTGCAGTAATCCATCAATATTGGGTTAAAGGATGCCTTGTATGCCAGGCACAGGTCAGCTCTTAACAGTCTGTTGCATACTGAATATAGTGACAGGGCTTTGAGTAGGTCCATGTAGAACATGTTGCTCAGGCCTTGTATCCTATTAGTAAGGTATGTCTCAGGGTGTTCCATATGTGTTGCATATGTCTGAACAGATACATGCCAAAGGGTGTATTACATTCAACGACTGGCCCAATGAGGGAAGAATAAAGGGGGAAATTACATTCCTAGAGCTAGTCACAATCCCTTTGTTTATAAGCTGTGCAATATGAAAGAGCTATATTACAATAGACAAATATTGGTCAAAAGTTAGGTCACTGTCCACATACATTCCCAAATCCTGAACAATCATTTATCATTTTAGGATGTTGAGAGGTATTCTTTCCTTATGGATTTAGATGACAAAATTAATATGGGATAAGATTAAGTGTTTAATTATTGCTTCCTTAACTGTAAATATATGAAATGGGATTATTCAATTACATCCGAGTGACGCCTCCAGGTGCATCTGCAGTTATGGCCTACTACTCCTCTAGGCACCAAATGTTACTTGTTCATACTTGCATTAATAATTCCAAAATCATGCTGCATACAAGGTATCAGAATATTTTACCTTGAAGCATACACGATGGCAAACACAATTGAATTGATATTGGACCTCTGTCAATGAGTATTTGTTAGAATTGTAAGGTGATAACTTCATCTTTAAAGGCGCAGGCCACACCCACTAGGAGTTAAAGGTACACAAACAAAAGAGTTGTACTGGGGGGAATGAGTTAAACATTTGAGCTGCAACATACGTTTCTACAGGAATCATACTTAAACCAGAACGTATGAATATCATGGAGTTATACATGGGTCTGCACTGTTTGTAGTAAAGAGGAGACAACTCCATGTGTAATTACATTTGCATGAAAAAAATCTGCGTTTCGTAAAGGGTGGACAATTACATATATAAGAATAATTATGTTGACATGGAAAAACAGAATTCAGTGTTAAAGATATCTGTGAATGAATTCAAGGCAAAAATCATATGGCTTACAATAGTAAAACAAATTCCAAGTAATAGTAAACAATATATATCTCTTTTCAAAAATATGCAGACTAATCACTGTTATAAAGGGCTCCAAAGGATAAATAATGTTTCTTCTTTCATTTTCAGCTAAGCATTTTAATGCAATTTTTAAATATAGCTCTGGATAGAAGCATAATTCTTCGTACAGTAAACTCTCAGTTAACCAATATCCATGGGGATTGGTAGATGCCGGATAAGTGTAGTTTCTGGTTGCTTGAGAGTTACTATTAAAATAGACCTGACAAATACTGTACCCTATACTATACCATACCATACCATACCATAAACATTGTACTGATTTGATTTTAATATTGAAATACAGTAATTAAAAGCCTGGCTGGAATAATATTTTGAACTTATATTTATGCTAGAAAGCGTGGCATGTGGAATGATTTTCAGTGGCACGCTGAGTGGATTGGAATTGAATGAACTGACTAGAGAGAGGGAGAGTGAATACATATATGAAAGCAGAAGGGACTTTGTGTGAGAGACTGGAGAGATGTATGAAAGCTGAAGAGAGTGTGTATGAGAGATCGGAGAGAGAAAGAGTGAGTGAATGCATGTATGAAAGCAGAAGTGACTGTGTGTGAGAGATCGAAGAGATCTATGAAAGGTGAAGAGCATGTGAGTGAATGCATGTATGAAAGCTGAAGGGACTGTGTGTGTGTGTGTGTGTGTGTGTGTGTGTGTGTGTGTGTGTGTGTGTGTGTGTGTGTGTGTGTGTGTGTGTGTGTGAGAGAGAGAGAGAGAGAAATTGGAGAGAGAATGTGCAATCTGATGCAAACTGACTGAGTGAATATGGAGCAAGTGTTGACATTTTAGCGATTTGACTTGTTCTCAGGTTGGGGAGAGAGGGAATTTATTTGTATCTTCCTTTTTAAAACTCTAAAAATGTAAGGTATGTTTCTGTGGGGGAAAACAAAGTTCAACACATGAAAAACTGAATTGTTCATACTGTACTGTATTTCTTCGATTTTTTTCTGGTTGCTTGAGAGTTGAGTTCCAGTTAACTGAGAGTTTACTGTAATATAGTGTTTGAACAATGCACAAGGAAATACGGATCTGGTATATCTAATTGAAAGAAAACTCCCTTAAACATGTCATGTGCAAAATGCCACAAAACCTACAGCCTTGAGTACACACTTGTCAAAAACATATATTCAATGAAAAGTATGTTTTGACCAAAAAGAAAGCAGTGAACAATACCAATGATGTTTCTGCAGGGAGGCAAGCCTGCTGCACCCCCATCTTGGGGGCGCCACCCATACCTTCCTTACATAAATATTGTCACTAGAATGTTGCTTCAACTTGGAAAAAGCATGCTGAGTCAAGAACAAAATGTGATCCTCTTTCTCTCAGACACCACAATCACATAATTGGCAACATCTACATGTTTCAAGCCAACTCTCAGCACATTTCTACACTATATAGTAAGCAAAATCCATTGAGTTAACACAACCTTGAGCATTCAGGTTTGAGCAACATAAAAAGGCATTGAATTTTAAGCAGCTGAAAGAAACCAGGGAATATTAATGACCTGAGGGTCTGTAACTAAATGCATGAAAAAGATTCTTCTGCTTTTTAAGTACTTTAAGAACAATAAAGAAAACTTTTTTTTATCTTGCTAACAGATACGATTTCACTTGATATAGTTCCTTGCAGAACTATTGTTTTTGACAATGTGTAATCATACCACAGCTAATCAGTAATTAAGGTTGTAAAAAAATATACAATTGACAAATGAGGCTTGGCACAAGCCAAGTTGTCCCGGGACATCTTCAAGGGGGTGTTAGGTTGGGAGTCGTATTCACTTGCTAAACATTTGTGTAATGGTAACACAGGTTGGATGGTTTTGTACAATGATTTTTAATGTCCAGATGTTGATTATGTTATGCATTTCATGATGATTAAGGGTTGTACAATGGAGGGGGGGTGTGAATGTCATGTGACTTGGTGTTAAGTATTTAATGTGTTTCAATGGTATCACAAAACATTTGGTACTCTGAAGAAGCTCGGTATTAACCGAGTGAAAGCGCTTGGATTTATTTGTTTGTGTTGGCTTAGTTTTGTGGAATAAAGGTGCTGCTTTTACTCATTTGAGTGGAGTTTTATCATTGAAGAGATCCGGGTCCTGTGGCTTTGGGTATTTTTGCTTCTTGGTGTTGGTTCATTTCGTCCTGTTTTTTTGAGCTTATTGTTTTCCATGGCTGAAGGAACGGATCCACCCAATTTTTTGGAGACTCCAGTCGCATTAAGGGAAGATTCTGATAATGCGCCTGTCACTCGTGCGGAGTTTGCACAGGTATTGAACCTGTTAACAGAACTCTCTAAGCATCTTGCTGAAAGAAACTCTGAATTGAGCTTCAGGTTGCCAGGTAACCAGTTACAACTAACAGATCAGCGTTCTAAGGTAATCACCTCATCCATAGCAGGTTTGAACAGTAAAGTGGACGACGTGGTTTCCGGTAACCATTCACACAACAACTCTCAGACTGGTATTGCGTTTTCTAAAGCTGGTGCGAGTTGTAAACCAAGGGGAGATGACAACCATAGGGACACCAGCAAAGATTTTAACTTTGGTGCATGGACAGAGAAATCATTTTATTTCAAACAAGGTACTGTAAATTCGAATTTTAACAAAAATATTGAAGACAGCTTTAATCACTTTAGAGACAAACTATACGCTTTTAAAAGCAACCAGTTAGAAATAGACTACCTGAATGAGTGTATACATGTGAACAGAGTTCCTAAAGGCCTTCGTTTATTTAAATTCCCTAACTCTGGACACCCAGGGACTATTTTGTATGATAAATTGTGTGACATTTTTAATAATGCTGGAATTAAAATGTTAAAATTAATGACTGTTGAATATGAAACCAAAGCTGAGCTACTAATGAAAGAATTGAATGCTTTTAACCAAAGTGTTAACAATGATTCTAATTTTGTTAGTGTTAAAAAGAGTTATGATAATGTTCTTTATGAAGTGGACCAACACTGTTTGAAGATTTTAAATAGAAAGATTAGGAAACTAGATAGGGACCTTCATGATTATCAAGAGGGGTTAGCTTACCCCATTTATAGATTTGAGGGATGGAGAAACAATAAAGACACAGTATTTATAGATGGAGAGAATGCCTTGGATCATAATAGTAATGTGAGCAGAGTGGACAACGAACCACTGAGAAGAAGTGAGAGAATAGCTGAATGGGGTAAGAAACAGTCTTATCAGGATTTTCAGCACCCTCCCAACAGGGGAGTGAGAGGGATGAGACATCAGAACCAAGGGTGGAATTACCCTCAGAAGTAGAACTGGTGGACTTTGTTTCACCACCCATGGTGGTGGACGAAGCCCTTGGTAAACAAGTGGTTTGTAGAAAAAACAATTTTACGATTTTTAATTTTACGGATTTGGTGCTTACTGATGAATATTTTGATTTATTCTCGAAAGGTTTTCATTTTGTACCATCTTGTCCCTCTAATATAACCAACACGTTAATAGATTTTAAGTTATTCATCAGACAATTGAATCTTACTATATCTTTTAAAGGTCAATCCTACACTAACCCAGGGCTGACTAGATCCAGCACTTTTAACCCCCCCCACTCACCCGTACCTCAAGATGTTCGAAGAAATGGTGGAGAAGGAAATTAGAACTGTCAGGGGTAATAAAGATATGTGCCCCCTAAATCTTAGTATCAAAGAATTCGAGTTAATTGAGAATTTAAGACACGAGAAGTGTCGGGTGATGAAACCGGATGGGGGGGGGAAGTGTAGTGTTGATGTACTATCTAGACTATGATATTAGTTTACAGGAGATGTTGCAGGATGCAGAACAATATGAATTGGTGTCTTTAAATGAGATTAATTTAGCGCATTCGAAAATTAGTTATTACTTGTATGATCATTTAATACAGGGTATAATTAACAAGCAGCTATATAACTACTTCCATGTTGAAAAACCAAAAGTGCCGATAATATTTGGTATTCCTAAGACTCATAACGGACTAGACCCTCTTAGATTTAGGCCTATTGTCTCTGGTGCAGGAAATATAACTGAGCCTTTAGCAAAATTTATAGATCATATAGCAAAGAAAAGTTTGACTTCTATTGAACACATTTGGAAAGACTCATGGCACTTCTTAAGAGGAATTAACTGGCAGATGTTTAGCCCAGACCTTCTCATTGTAACTATTGACATCATTGAATTGTTTCCGAGTATTCCCCATGTGTTAGGTTTAGAATGGTTTAGACAAGTACTTACAGTTGATTCCAGGTTGGGCAATAACTTCATTAACTTAGTGGTGGAACTAATGGAAACCGTGTTAGAGAATAATTTTATTTACTTTAACGGGGAGTTTTACCACCAAAAGAAAGGTGTGGCGATGGGGGCACCTTGCGCTTCACTTTATGCCAATTGTATACTGTATTATTGTAAACAAAAATATGTGTTTAACACATCATGGAATGAGTTTATAATACACTACACAAGGTACCTGGATGATATTTGTTTATTATGGAAGGGTTCCGTCCATGATTTAAACAAGTTTTTGGAGTTTATAAATGGAAGTACTGAGTTTTTGAGATTCGCCCACAGTATTGACCAAGACAGTTTACACTATCTGGATGTCACACTATTTAAAGACTACGGAAATTGTTGTTTTCAATCAAAATTATTTAGAAAAAAGACTTTTTCTAACACATATCTTCACTTTGATAGTGGGCACCCCTTCTATCAAAAGAAAGGGATAGTCAAGGGTCAGATGATCAGGACCTCAAGAATGTGTAGTACCTTGGACACCTTTTTGGAAGAAGTTAACATCCTTGGTAACCTGTTTAAAGAAAAGGGTTATCCGCTTAGCTTGATTGACGAGGTGACTAAGAAAGTCACTGAGAACAGAGATTCAAAATATTATCCTCTGTTGGGGACTGGGTTAGGCAGTGCAGAACAAGTAACAAACAATAACTGTTCAGACTTTAAAAGTAGTTTCGTACATACTTTTTCCTCCAATTCCCAGATTATAGAACAGGTTATTTCAAGATATTGGCCCATTTTATCTGCACATGATGAGATAAAACAGTTTATTCCATTGGAACCGCATTTTTGTTAGAAAAAGAGGTGTGAACGTAAAGGAACTCTTTGAGAAAAATAAGGCGCTTATCAATAGTTATAACAGAGTTAAGACGGGTATACACAAGTGTGGTGCCTGCAAACAATGTGCCTTTATGTTGAATCAAGAGGTGGTTTTCATTCCCTCTAGAAAATTTAGGTATAGGTTTACTAAATACTATAATTGTGGGACCAAAGGAGTGGTATACTTAGGGATTTGCTTACATTGTCACAGTTTTTTATGTGGATAAGACGGAAAGGCATTTTAGAAGAAGAGTATACGAGCATCAATATGACATCAATAAGGGTAAAGAAAATAATGCCTTTTTTAAGCATTCCCAAGTATGTGAAAAAATGGAGCTCAAATTCACTTTTTTAGAGCAAGTGACACCAGACCCACAGGGGGATTGGGAAACTAGACTAGAGTACCGAGAATTATTTTGGCAGCTAAGGCTAGATGCAGTGAGACAGCCTGGGTTAAATGATGCTTTGAATATTAGTAGTGTACTCAAACTAAGGAAGGCTCGGTTATAATACTACTAAGAATTAGATATTGTTCTGTTATTACATCAGTGGAGATGTTTGTTAGATGTAGGTCTTTTATTTTATAAGCAGTAGAGGTTCACTTCACGTTTTATATGATGATTTTACATTAAAGTTGGGAGTCGTAGTCACTTGCTAAACACTTGTGTAATGGTAACACAGGTTGGATGGTTTTGTACAATGATTTTAATGTCCAGATGTTGATTATGTTATGCATTTCATGATGATTAAGGGTTGTACAATGGAGGGGGGTGTGAATGTCATGTGACTTGGTGTTAAGTATTTAATGTGTTTCAATGGTATCACAAAACATTTGGTACTCTGAAGAAGCTCGGTATTAACCGAGCGAAAGCGCTTGGATTTATTTGTTTGTGTTGGCTTAGTTTTGTGGAATAAAGGTGCTGCTTTTACTCATTTGAGTGGAATTTTATCATTGAAGAGATCCGGGTCCTGTGGCTTTGGGTATTCTTGCTTCTTGGTGTTGGTTCATTTCGTCCTGTTTTTTTGATATTAATGGAAGTTCAATGGGTTGGGGAGGTGAAAGGGTTAAACGGTGGGAGGGTTGATTGGAAGGAAATGAGGTGCTTAAGGGATTTAGATGAGTGTAGCTGGGTAAGTAATCACATTTTGCCTTGAATTTGCTATACTGAAGGTTCATGTCCTGACAACTGGTGTGTTCTTTGGTCAGGTAGGCCTTGGTTTGGTGGTGGGCATGAGGAGGTGAGTACCTAGGGTATAGGGTATGTATGCTGGTTAAAAGTAATTTTTTTTTTTTTTTTTTTGGGATTGCATTCATAGATTTGGCAGGTACAGATTTGTTAGAGTATTACTGTCATGCTTGTAAGAAGTTAGGGGTAGAATAACATTACGGGTTTTTTATATTGTTGGTAGCATTAGGTTGTTGGTAGACATAGCTTAAAGTGGTATTCCGGACAGTTGGTAGATATAATTTTGGTATTTTTCTGTAGTAGTGGTTGTGGGGGTCAAGGGTAGTTTGGAGGTTTGTGCATCGGCGCTATATATTTCTTGGTTGGGATGTAGTCACTCGTTTCTCCTTTGTGTAGTCCTGTTGGTGTGAGGTAGCTTTAACAGGGTTACTGCATTTAATGTGGTAGTAGCATTGTTGAGGTGGAAAGGTGAGGGCCCAGCGCAGTTGGCATCAAAATGAAGGAGGTATGAATGTTTGCGATATGGGGAATAAGTAGATTGGATACATTCCCTTTTGTGAGGAGTTTGCTGGCCATTTAGGGTGGATAGAATGGCAGGAGGGCTTTTGTCGTGGCTGGGGAGGGGGGGGCTCCCTGGTTGTGCTGATGTGGTCCTGTGTAAAAGATCGCTGTGGTGTTGGCAGTGGGTCATGCATGCATATGATGAGAGTGAAGCCAGTAATTTTTTTTTTCTTACTACTTTGGTGTCTTTCTTAAAGATGGAAGGATTTTGTTGCCGATGTGCATTAAGAGTTCAGTCATGTCTCTCTGCAATATCTTTACTGGGGCATTAAATCATGGCCAAAAGGAATTCATTAAATGCACATTTCTGGCTTAACCTTAGACGAGTCACCTTGTTATTTAATGTTATATATGAAGTAGTCTGGGGTGGTTGGTGGTAGATCTTGGCTGGTGTGGTTTCGTGGGCTTTTGGAGTCTGCCTGGTTAGCGGCTATTGTTGGGCGGTGCAATGGTTGGCTATTGAGCGTGAGTGGCGATGTGTGCCTGAATGGCACCTCTGCAACTTGCATACTAATTAGTTCAGTTTTAAAATGGTATCCTACAGGAATTTCTGGATATTGTGAAATTCGTTATTCCAGTAACTTACTAAGTTTGTAAGAACATTAGCTAAAATTGTCCTGATTTGGACCTTTCTTCCATGTTTATCCATGGGCCGCAAAATATTTAACCAGCTCATCTCAGTTGTGGCTTGTTGCAGTCTTTGCTACAGCTTTTGCTGTTAAGTGATGCAGTATTTCAGGAAATTTGGGAAGTGTTTGCTTCGGGCTGGTGAAGAAGACAGAGAGGAGGCTGCTTCCGCATGCACAGTTCTCATTGAACTGCTGATGCTCACACTGCTAATTCTGTTACAATTACTCAGGTGTCTGGTGAGTTAAATGTAATTCTCAGGGTTACAGTTGTGACCGGATTGTTATTTGACTAGGCCGGTCGATGCTGTGTTGACTTCTTTGGGGTAGGGGACCCACATTTGCTGTGGAGACGAGAGTTTTGAGGTAACTTTCGGTTGACTGTTCAATCCAGATAAAGGAAAGAAAATGGTGGTTGCATGGTTTTTCGTGAGCTTTCTTTGGAGGTGCTCGCTGTGCTGTGGGGGGGTATGACATTGCACTGAGTTTTGTTCTTGAGTATCACCTGCAGAATATAGGCACATGAATGGATTGTGTGTTTGCTTGGCCCTTGTTGTTGATCATTGCAGTCATTGGCACATACTGCATGCATGGAGAAATAATATGCATAAATATAAAAAAAAGGGCAAGTTTGTCTGCATATTTGTTCCAGCCTTGGAGGTCGTGAGAATGGGGGAATACATGCTCCGTTGCCAGAGGGATAACAGATTAAAAAAAATAAATAAAATAAAATACATTTGGGTTAACTTTGTTGGAAGTCACAGGTCTGTATTTGGCACATTTTTGGATCTGTGTCTCCTCTGTGGGTGGGGTATGTGAGTTGCTGGCTGGTAGATAACCCTAGATCAGTCTGAGGAATGGCAGGGTATTTGAGTCTCTACTGGTTACCTACATTTGGAGGAGGCATGGCAAGTTAGTGTCAAGTCAACATAATTTGACATTGATACCCTCTGGGACAATTGGAATTGCTCTATTCTTGAGTAAAATGTTGGTAGTATAACATGGATGTTAAAGCTCATTAGAGACATATTTTACAAGGGTATGTTTATGTCTTATTTTGGAATAGTTTTAAATGGTTTGCACAATTCCCACAGATGGATATTTTAATTAATAATTTATTTTAATTTATATAATACTCTAATTATTTCTTGTATACATAAAGTTCAGTGTCCTGGTGGTATTTTAGAAATAGTCAAAAAAAAAATGCAGGACACTGGAAAAGCCCAGTTCCCCCACAGTTTTGGAATTCATCAGTTTAAATCTTGGTATATTGTATGATTAACGGTTATGAGAGCAAAATCTTGAGTGTGTATCTATATCTCTATGTTTATATGTTTTCAGAGTGCTAGATGTATGCCATTGTAGATGAATGATTCCTCTAAATTAATTTAAGCTTTAATGAAACAAGGTGGCAGCAGTGTCATTTTAAACAATTTGGCTAAAGTATTTCCTTTTCTTTTTTGCAGATAGTTATTACTCAGCTGAAGAAAATGTTTTAATTGCACTTATCTGTTTAGAAGGCTGTGTTTTGTGGTCATTAGTGGTGGCATGGCAGTATGTGGGGATGGAATGTTTGTTTCCCCAAGGTGGGTTTGATTGCTTTGAAGGCTGCGGGTGTGCAGGGTTGCCGGCGTGATGGGCAGGAGCAACGGTACAAATGAGTACCCTTTGGGATATTTGCGGCTTGTATTAATTCATTAAGAGATTCTTGTTAGAAGCAAAACCAACAAATTTTAACCATCCTATGACCTTCCTAGCTGGAGTTGTTAGTAAGCCGTTAGTATGTGTTACTCATTTTTCCTATTTGTTCCACAATTCAAACGCTAGTGTTTCTCATTTTGGAAATGCAAGGCTGAGAGCTAGGCGCTGGGCAGTGAAGTATACTTGAGTTTTGGACTTTGAATCTTTCCAGGGGGTATATTAAAGCAAATCCTGTTGTGTTGGCAATTTATAAGCCATAAGAGTAGTGCTTGGTAATTTTGGTGGAAAGGGAGGCTCCATTGTGGATGTGGTTTTATGTGGGCTGTTGTCAGTTAGGCGAAGCACTTTTCCTTTCACAGTATTTGGTTCCCTAGACCCCTGTCTAGCAGCGCAATTGACGTGATCCCCGGGGTGAATTTCCTATCCCCTATTCAATTATCAAGGTTCCTTTGAAGAGGACCAATGAGACGCTCTGCTTGACATTTATGGGCAGTCTATTCAGAGTATGTGGAGTCTCTGGCTCAGGAACCTATCCCGCCAACATGTTTTGTTCATGGTGATGACAGGGTTTAGATCTCTGGAGCATGTGGTGCTGAGGAATTGGGATTTCTTTAGGTGTAGCATGTTCAACAGCTTTGGTGGTCTGGAATTGTAAAGTTACCTGTTTGTGGATAGGGATAGGTCCCTTCATGTGTGAGGTTTACTTTTAATATATTCCATGGTAGTTAAATTTATCTTGTGTATTTCATAGGGTTATAGGAAGCATTGCTTCTGTTATGGCTGCTTTGTCATAGATGAAATGTCGGTGGTACATTCCTTACCAGGTTGGCGGGGTTGGATGCCCTTGAAGATGTCTTGGAATGTGTTATGTATTTTGGATGTTTTACATCTCTTCTTCTTTCTTGCAGATGGGGTCTTGGAATGCTGTGGCTGTAGTTTGGAATAGGTGGGTATAATGTGGACTTTCTTGTTCCTATTAGAACATTTAATTTTGTCCTTTTCTTTGTAGATGATTGTGTGCCGAGTTCCAGTGGTGAGATGCAGTGAGCTCGCATATGATCATGCTTTGGTGTTGATTAAGCGGTGGGGTCATTGGGTGAGTAATCAGAAACTGGATAGGTGTAAAGGCAAGCACAGTGATACAGAAGAAGAAGAAGCGGTTTGTGTCATTTCACAGCTAGAGGTTTTCCAGTTCGATTCTCGGGTGGGGGAGGGACAGTTGTGTGGGCTTTGCATGCCCTCCTTGTGTTTGTGTGGGTTTCGCTGGGTACTCTTGGGTTTTCTTCCATGCTGCTAAGTTGCTAGTTACTGAATATTGGATATATTTGTACGGGAAGACATATAGATCACATACGTTAGATGGCTGTCATAGAGAGAATGGTTTTGCTGCATGTTTTAAATCTGAATGCAGGTTTCAGTGGAAGTCCTGATCACTTGGGTGGGCACATTGAGGTTACAGATGGACTGGTGAGTGAATAACAGCCAATGCTCTGATGGAAATGGACTTGAAAGGTAATGGGCTTTGTTTTGTGGATGTTTTGAGTGCTGGAGAGACTATAGGGTATTAGGTAATTTTATTCAATGGTCATTAAGGCACATTACAGTTGGGGCAGTGGTGATTTATTGCAGATGTATAATATGTTTATTTGTCCAGTTTGAGTGGGTTACTTTGGTAGGGTTAATAGTTGATGTAGTTTAATGTCTACAAGCGGGATGGGGTTGGCATGTCACTAATCTTGTGTTGACCAGGTGGCCTAGGATATTTTCATTCTGGTATAATCTGGCTTTGACCTGTGGCATAGGGAATTTTCAGTTTGGTATATTGTTGGTGACATTCGAGGGTATTGGTAGAGTAAAGAGGGGTCAGACTGCTAAAGCCATCATGGGGTTTAGGTGCCTTACTTTTGATATGGTAGCTTGTGTTGGCAAGTTGGTTGTTAAATGGCATTTTGAAGTTCTTCAGGTTCTGCATGTCACAAGTAAAGGAATTGTTTGGGAAGGGTGATATGCAATTGCTTTAATTTGGTGGTTGGGGTTGAGTATTTTTGCTCCAGTGGCAGGTGATGCTTTGGTAAGCATTAGGTAATTACCAGGGGCTAGTAATGCCCTGGTAATTATTGTACACCAAATGATGTTTGGCCTTATCCCCTAAGGGTGGCTATCTGATGGAAGTTGGTGGTGAGGGGGAACAGCCTGGGCAGGCTGGTGGCGGAGAAGAGGGACAGGCTTGCCCTCTTCTGTTCCCCCTCTGGTGTCTGGTGGTGCATTTCAAGGTGTTTTTGTTGAATAGATAAGCAAGTTAAGGCTGCTTATTTGGTTTGAAGGTAATTCAGTGGATGGTTTAGTAAGTGAGGAAAGGTATGGATGCTGCTTACTGGGTCGGATGAGCAGGTACGCTGTCCTGATTAACATTGCAAAGATGTTTATGCTGTGTTTAGAATCGACTACACTATGTCCAGTTGTATTTAACAAATTTTGGTAATCAAAGTTATGTTATGGAAGTTTTAATAAAGGTCGTTAAATGTCATTCGGTGTGTTGTGTTTATTAAAGGGGACCGGGACAAAAGAGCTTGTAAAACTTTTACATTCCTAATTATTAAATGGGAATAAATAAATTCCCTGACATTATAGTGGAGTATATTCCTCTGGCTATAAGATGGAGTACATTTGAAATGTCATGCTTATTTTTCAGCTCTAACTTCCTAGTGTTTGTTGACATAACATTCATAAGATGCATTCATTGGCTAAACTGTCTGCACACTACTCTTTGGCTTCAGAAGAACAGCTTCTAACTTCATTACAGATGTTTTGTTTCTTGTTGTGGCAATAAAACAGGGAGGTGGTGCTTATGCAGTTTTGACATGCCTTTCTCCAGGTATGAAATTTAACCAGTGTCCCAACTCTCTCAGGTCATGGCAATTGCTCTGGATGTTGAAGATCCCATGGCACTTGGCTGGTGATGTGAAGAGGACATTATGTAATTTGCATTTGTGTTGTTTTGTTTTAAGAAGTACTACAGATAAAGACATATTTCCCTAACAAATTAGAGACACACACAAATGAATGTTCTCTGTACTACACATGTGGGCTGTCAAGAAAATTCTTTCCAGTTAGAGATATTTTCTGACTGTCACACAATTAAGTATTCTGTTATACTTTTCAAATGCAGTAACTACACAATCAGGAATTTTATAAAATACAAAAACTTTTCCTAAGCAAGACTGTCTGTGTAGCTTTTAAAATAATTAGACACAGTGAAAAAAAGTCTCATTTTTAACTTAAAGGACTAACTTAATGGCATCACATCCAATAACAGAAGTAGAATATGTAATCATTTCCCTAGCAATCTTCATAACTTTGTGGAAATCTACTAAAAGAGAGACAAAATATAATATATTTCAGCAATATTATGACATCCTGGAACTAAACAGACATGTTCCTGCAGTTGTTTATGTTTTACATTACCTTTGACATTCAGTTTACCTTGGGAAATAATCCATGTAGATTTAAACAAATACTTTGAGAAGATGAGGGTCTGAAGTCAATACTGTACCCTAGGCAACCTCGCACCTGGCACCATGGAGATCTTTTATACATTTTATCAAGCTAACATAACAATTATCCAAGCTGATTGTTGAGCTAATTCCCTCATTAAGCCACACATTCTACCTATGATATCTTTACATGTTGCAAAATGTGAATTGTCAAATAACAGACACATCCATTTCATCAGCTCTGCAATCTATTTAATCCACTGAGGAGGATTCAAATGCTTTTAGCTATACAGAAACTTCAAAAAAACATTTTCTTTAAAACATTGCTGGGTTTAGTATGTACATTTCACTTTGTGCAGTTAAGTCTGATAATTGTTTTCTAGAAAACGGGATGAGTCAGGATTTGTAGACTAAAAGCAAAATACAAATAGTGATCTTTAGTTCCTGTAGCAGTAAAGGATTCCAGTATTTATAATGAAATACTGACAGCAAGCGTTTAAATAAAATATTGTTATTCTGCTGAAAATGCTAATCTCATCTCAGCACTGTTCCTTTACTGTGTTCTAATCAGTTATGCCTGTTAATCTGCCATCTTTATTTGTCACATATAGGTAGTCCATTTCAGAGACATCATCTTCCTTGTATACTCATACACAACATAGAAAATCTCATTTGCTGGACTGACCCACATAATTTGCAAACTGAATCACACTCCTGCAGGTCGGGTGCTGCAAAGTAAAATGTACAGCTGATGGAGAATGAGGTCAGTATACAATACATGGATAACAGGAACTTGATGGGAGCATGAATGTAGCATTAACATGGGCCATACACACACCAATACAACCTGCATTATAATAGTTTTGTGGGTGCAAGACCATTGGAATACTAAATGACCACCTCTGCATCCATCTTTACAGTAATGGTGTCTGCACATGCACAGTTGAATAGTAAAGGTAAAAGTCACAAAGTACCACAGCCTGTGCACACTGCACTGTGTGACCTGGTTCTGTAGTCTGTAGAGAGTGCTAACATAAGCCTGTGGATCACACACACACACACACACACACACACACACACACACACACACACACACACACACACACACACACACACACACACACACACACACACACACACACACACACACACACACACACACACACACACACACACACACACACACCTACCTATTATATGCTAGATGTTCTGTATTGCATTATATACAGCTCCAGAAGTAAGCTTTACACTAGTGCATATTGAGATTTTTGACTTGTATGCTAGAGCATGCAGAACATTTCCTGGAATATATCCTGGAACACTCTTTGGGCTCATCATTGATGACCAACTTAAATTTGACCACCATGTCCACCAATGTATTAAACAAATACCAAAAACTAGGGCTACTATATAGAAATAAAAAGTACCTCACAAATGATTCTAGGATCCCTCTAGCCCATGCCTATCTTCTCCCCACCCTCCTTTATGGCTTCAAATCTTAACTAACCTACAGACTACGCTACGTACCAAACGTGAATGTACTTATAACAAAATTTCAAGATTTTTAGTAAATCGGCCCCCTAACTCACATCACTGCATTTCACTCACTGCCTTGAACTGGCCTGAATTGCCTCAGCAGCTTCAACTCTCACAATCTCAGATCATTCAATCTATTCTCTACAAGCCCTGTACCTGTCCTAGCATCTCCTCTATGGTCTCTCTCTATACTCCAACCAGAAACCTCAGAAACTCTAACTTTCAACAACTGGAAATTTTTAATCCCAATAAAGACATCAGAAAAACCTGTACATCTATTCCCAGCTCAAAACTGGAACAAGCATCCCCCTGACATTAGAAAAATAACTTCACCTCATGAATTTAAGAAGGCCCTCAAACTATATCTACTTAATAACCCTACTTGCATCTGCAACTCCTAGCCATGCTATGACAATATCGAACACTTGCTTGCACTCTCTACACTGTTACCTATTCTGTCACCACACTACAGAATACATAACCAATGTGCACACCTAGTATAACCCTGTAGTATACCCTCACTTTAACCCTTACTACTGATTAGGCATATCTATTGTATATCTTGCCCATGGCTATTCTACTGCTTACTGAAACTTTACTGTCTTACAACTTGTCTCATCTCTGCACTCTTATTATAAAATGAACTTATGTTAACTACTGATTGTTTACTAATATACAAAGACTACCTACTGTGCATGCATATTTGATCAAATAGATACTTTGACAAGCTGTAAAAAACATGTAAATATTTTTAAACTTTTACACAGTTTTGTTTCTCTTCTAGCAAGAAACGTCTGTTGTACCCTATTGTAAATATGGGTCTATATTATAATATTGACATATTAAAATGTCGAAACTCACTTGTTTGACACGAAAATGTAGAACTCCAAGGATCCCGAATGGCCAAATCACCGATTTCTTTCCAACGGAAAGAAATCGTTTGGCTGTTCTGTTACACCTGCCCTTTCCCTGACTGTAGTGCGGTCTCAGAGTTAGAATATTTAGTTAGGGGGGGTGTGGGGTGTGAAGCCCCCCAATTTAATATGTTTTTTTTTGTGTGGTGTTGGTGTTTGGCCAACAGAATCTGTGATTTGGCAGTTCGGAACCTTGGAGTTTGACTACTTTTTATTGTGCTGTTGTGGTGCCAACACCCTTTCTCCCAGCAGACCCTCTGCACTGGGATAACACACATTCATTCCAGGAGTCTCAAACTCGAGTGAGGGTAAGCACTACATGAGGACTGATATACTCTGCTGAGAGGATTGTAATAACCAAAACAAAAAGGCAGTTACTATAGCTAATTAGATAGTGTAAGTAGCTGCCCTCACCCAAAACTATGCTGATTTGGGATTTGCTTGTGGCCAGAGGACTGCAAATTTAAGATCTTTGATGTAGACGCAGTCTGTGATAGAGGACAAACTTTGTATTTAAATGCAGTATAATTAAGATGTAAACACAAATGTAACATATTTACAAAGTTTGTACATTGTAGATGTGAACACGTTAGGGAAAACAAAGTGCAGCTGCAGTCACACAGGTCACATTACATGAACCCTGCAGTGCTCTTACACCCCTTTATCACTATTTCATCTTTCCCTATCTCATCTTGTCATTCCCTCACTTTGTCTCTCATTCTTCCTACCTCCCTCTTCTCTTCACATATCTAACACTTCCTTTCCTTTCAACTTCACTTCCCTCTGCATACTTCTCTTACCATTTCTATGCCTTCTCCCCATGGATATCCTTTCCTACAACTATTCACCTGTTTAACATCTTCATACCTCTCTATATAATGATATGCTGCTAACCCAGTAGCATAAACAATCTTATGGCTACATCTTATCCAAAAGGTTCTACTAAACATAATTCCATTTCCCAAATAAAGTTTACCATGCAATAAGCCATATGTTCATATGATTGTTCTGTCTTTGTATCCGACTCTCATATGGTCAGCTGATGCATTTATAAAAAGGTTGTGGCTGCAACACTTGTGTATCAAAATAGGCTCATTAAGTAAGAGACCCATCTAAATAAGCTGCATAGAGATAGATTCCTGCATAAAGTAAACTAAAAAAGATCAAACCAACAAGTCTACATATGATTGATAAGTGCTTTGTGCTGTATCATGGAACAAAGACCCACTCAGTAAAAAATAACTTTTTGACTTACAGCACACCCAAAATTAACTCTATAAGGAATATAGTAATCAATTTGATAGTCAGCTAAGATTAAATCAATATATCTCAGTATCTTATAGTCATGACAAAACAGATGCACGGGATACTTGTATGAGTGAGCAACACAAGTAAAATAAACACTGTAAAATTAAACAGTTAAAGTATAATGTCTTCCAATAAACAGTATTGAATACATTTTGCAGTCCTGATGAAGAGGCCATATTGTGAAAAGTCTCCAGCCAATAATAAGTCTAACCCTACCCTATTTGCATGTTACCATTGATTGGTTTTAAAATAAAAAGCTACATGTAGCACCAAGGTTCAGATTATTTTCAACGTTATTGTAAACATGAAAAACGAAAAGGCAAAAATGTTGCAAGCTAAACAAACAAATCATGTAAGACCCCCACAACTGAGAGAGGCATAATAATGAGCTTATACTATACATGGACATTCTGATCATCCTTAATAGGTGATAGTTTTTATCAGTAATTTTGCCCATTTTTGTAAAACAAATTAGAGTAGAGGAAAAGTCACTGTAAGGAAGGTATAGCAGATTAACTGGTTCTGAAGCTACTCTTTGACTTATTTGCATGTACTTCCTAAATAATAGAAACATCTCTGCTGCTTTCATGGATTAGTTTAAGATAATAGTGGGACTCTTATGCTCAATGATCTATAGAAGTTTGGTAGAAACCTTTCCCCATACACATTTCCTCAGTGTATAGGTTTTTTCATATATTAATTGGTAAGTACTAGGCTAGCTGCCCTTTTGGGCAATTTTAAGCCTAGCCAATTTCCCTCAAAAGTGAGAATCAATCCATTGGTGAGGTAAACACCTTAACTATTATGCAGACCCTCAACCTTAAAGTAGGTTCATAATTAAGTAATATTCTATCAGTAAGCAGACTATTACAAGATTATCCAATAATGTGAAGTCAGAATCAAACCCTGTACCTCGCATCTTTGAGGTGAAGATCTTAATCATAATACCAACCCTGCCCCCTATATTCTGTTTCATCTGGGAACATAAATGAAGAATCATTATTGGGCAGGAAAACCCTCAAATTTCAAATTTTAATAAATGAAGTGACCAACACCCTCTTCTGTGTTTTAGTCAGAAAATCATGGTCACAGAACATGTGGCTCTTTATAACTTGCAGATCCCTTCTTGGGGATTCCAAAGCTATAAGTATCCTCTCCTTTAAGCTATATGCGATTAGACTTACCAATATTGGATGGAATATCCTGGACCACAAACTCTGGGGCAAAAGTACCCAGTGTGCCCTTCTGATGCATATCTTGCCAGCTGGCACACCAGTCCATTCAGCTAGTAGCATAAGAAATATAGTCACTGTTTCCCTCAGTTTCAGGTATACCAGATGTGCTGATATTCTTCCTTCAGCTCCTAGTCTCCAGATCAGTCATCCAGGCTTCTGTAAAATCTGTGGGGCTTCCATTTCCACAGAACAGTGATCAACCATCATTAAAGTGTCATTCATCTCCTGTAAATGATAAAAATGAAGGATCCACATCATCTCCACAGCAGAGAGCCTCTTATCTCCCCTGTCCATATAAGTGGACGGAGCAGTCTTCATTTTTTTGAGGTTCAGCCAGCCAATCCTGATTCTGTATTGGAAAAATCAAACTTTGGAGGGAGATTATACCAAACTAACATTCAGGCAACATGGAAGATCAAATGGTTGTGATCCTTTGAGTTACTTACTCTATTATACTTCACCGGCATAAGATATGATATTGACACATGAGAAAGCTTTAGTTGAGTTATTTGACTTAAATCAATTAAACCAAACACATTTTTCTGAATAATTCAAACTGTGCAAGGGTGGGGAAGGGGAGAGCTTAGAAGGGGAAACCTGTTCACCCTCTGTTTTAACCAGAAGTCTCACAAGGAATAACTGTTTTGATGAAGGAAAAGAAGCACGGTACCCATTATGATTACAGACTATTTCTTAAATGTGGACTACCATTTTTTATACCAAATGGTTAAATAGTAATTTACCATCAATAAAAAAAAGAATCCATCTGTTATGGTTTGGAATTTGTCAGGAACTATATGTATTTCAAAAATATGCAACTAATAAAATGCTTGGCAACAGAAGGAATGAAAGTAGAGTTGAAGTTGTACATTTACTGTCTCAATAAGAAATGCAAATCAAAGGCTCACTAGAAAAAAGGGGAAACTTTTATGATGATAATGCATTTATGCAACTCATCACAAGAACTTCAAGAAAATTCAGTGTGAAAATAATGTGATTTCATTTGAATAGGTACACTTGTATAATGACAAATATAAATGTTTTGATGATGAATGCAACTGTGAAAATACAAAGTACAATATTTTATGTCTTTCTTAGGATCATAGGAGGTTAATAGGCTATTGGTCCTGGGGCCCTTACAAACCTAGCCAAGGGTTATCCCCAGAAAAGAAACCTCAGTCAGCACCTGTTGCCCCTGTCAATGAGGGACAAAGGTGGAACCCCTGGGAGAAATTTGTGGTTTCCCATCCACTCATCAAGGTTGCACTTGAAGAGGGTCAGTGAGGTACTCTGACATGTAAAGGAAATGTATCCAAGAGACGGGACAGCCTCTGAGAGACAAACCTGTCTCTCCAGCAGGTTTTGTTGATGTTGCATATTAGATTTTGGTCTTTCGAGTGGGTAATGCATGAGAAGTTAGACTTATGGATATGGAGCATCTCTACTAGGGGAGGTTCTGATATTGTCTTTTAGACAAGACACAGATCACAACTGAGCAATCTGTACAATACCATGTAGAGTGATAGTGATTTGTCAGTGACAGCACCCAACTTACAGTCATCCACAGACTTGGTCAGCCACAGGCCCTTTTTCCTTGTCTGGACCTCTGAGAAGTAGATGCCAAACAGTAGGGGTCCAAGGACAGATCCCTGGGGAACACCACTAGTGACAGGTCTGCTGTCGGAGGTGGTTGCACCTATTTTGAACTTGTGGGTCCTATAAGAGAGCCAGTAGGCCACCCATCTGAAGAGATAGGGATTTACAGCAATTTGAGTTAGCTTTTTGATGATACCTGAGTGGGGAATTGTGTCAAAGGCCTTGGCCAAGTCAAGGTAAGCTGTATGTGTGTATGTATTCTTTAAAAAAAAAAAAAAAAAGCAAACAATGTGCTTATGGCGGAATGTATTGCTTCACATCAGAAGTGTAGCCAGTGAATTCCATTTTGTATTCCCAGATGCTTATTGCACCCCCCCCCAATCTACCTGGCATTTAAAATGTATTTATATCACTTAAGGTGTTGTCCTCCCCTCCTCCAAACTTAATGTGTATAACATTTTCAGCTGCTCAGTCAAAAACTATTAGATGTACTGTTTTTAGATTTGTAATCCTCTCTGTAAGCAAGCTACATACATGATAACCAAAAAACTGGGCCGAAGCAAGGACACGTAAAATACCACACTCTTTATTGGCTCAACCAGAAACCAAGCAGAGTTTTAACGCTCACAATGAATTAAATGCGTTTTCATCTGAGAAACTCCCAGACTTCATCAGAAAATGCAGAACAACACAAATGCCTGCATTTAAATAAAGACCCAGCCACAAGGCAATTAATTCCTGCTATGCAGTTAAAAAGACATACACACTGACCTTCATAAGGTTAAATATAAAATGCTTAAAACTCTTGTTAAAACTATGAAAAAGATATGTAAGTAAATATTAAATGCTGTCTGTTAAATACACACATATATGCCACAAACAAATTATAATTTAGCTGCTCTGAGTTTTAGCAAGGGAAGAAGGTAAATGTAGTCATTGAGACCTAGATATTTATTTGTCTCCAAGACTACTTGCCAATAGGTTTCCCTGAATGCTAACTTCATTTCCCAAGGGCCTCCTCTGATGTCTTAAAAAGGAAAGAAGCTGAATTAATTCTTAAATATCAGACATTAAAACCCTATGGGTTGAATAATGAATTGGGTGGCCGCAGTGGTGCAGCGGTTAGCATTCTCATCTCACAGCAACAGGTTCCCCAGTACAATTCTCATCTGGGGTGCCTTCTGTGCAGAGTCTGCATGTCTTCCCTGTAGTCATGTGGGTTTATTCTGGGTGCTGTGGTTTTCTCCCACATTCCAAAGACATGCAGGAGGTGGATTGGACACCCTAAATTGGCCATAGATGAGAGTGTATGTATGAATGTGTGATACAAATGAACTACTGCAGCAGGGCTAGCCACCCAGTGGTGTAAACCTTGGCTCAAGATGATTGCCATTGCTGAAGTGACACCCCGATCCCATGTGCAAAATGAGAAATAGGGGTTGAGGATGGATGGAAGAATGGGTTGAATAATGAACTTGAATGCAATGTTTCTCATAGTAATGACCAAGTTTTTTTATCCATTTTTTTGTTTTAATTGATTAATTGATTGTTTAAATGTTTTAGTACTTGATATGTGTATTTATTTTAGTATATAAGGAGATTTATTGTAGCTTTTATGTCTAAAAATACAAGGAGCTAAGGCACTAAAAATATATATTTTTTTCTTTCCTGTCAACTTGGGTTACATTTGTTTAACTTCTCTCACTAGCTTCAGAGGTGTGCATAGAAGATCACCATAACAAAGGTAACAAATTACTGAGATTGTTAATTGTTGCCCCTTCCTCAAAATCAAGGATCAGATGTGTATGTAGGTGGATATGTTTTGGCGGTAGTGGCAGGAATCAATGCCATTTATATATGTCAAACAGCAACAGGATGAAATTTGTTATTGTTTTCTTTGTTCTATTTCTGTATTGTCCCAGTCTGACATCAGAAGAATTCCCAGAAGTTGTCTACCTTTTGTGGGGTAGGGGTGAGAAGACATGATATATGTGTGTATGAGTGTATGTATGATAGCAGCTACTTGAAATATGACTGTGACCATTTGTGCCTTCAGTTTCATCTCAATCTAACACCACGGGGGATAGATATATAGACAAACACACACACACACACACACACACACATATATATATATATATATATATATATATATATATATATATATATGGATTCGTATCACTTCATTGAAAGACCATTTCACTGAGACCAAATCACCTAAAGTTTATTTCACTGAAAGTTCATTTCACCTAAAATTCATTTCACTGACAAGTAGTACTCTAAGGCAATTCAAAGGTATATGTCCTTTTCCCCACTGTCGTGCGATCCTGGTGTTAGTATATATAGTTGGGGGTGTGCGGTGTGCACTTAATTTGGTTTTCTTTTACATTATTTGGTAAAACCCAACTAGGTGGGGGGGCTATGCCACCTACCTCCCCTAATGTGGGGGGCTGTGGAAAGTTCAACAATCGGAATCCACTATCACCGAACACACTTTAGTGAAAGCGCTTTTCACCGAAAAAGCACTTTCACTATAGTTTGTTCAAAAAAAAAAAGAAAAAAGTAAATTAACATTTATGCAGGGGAGCAAGCCCCCCTGTGCCCCTCACACCCCTCCTACTTTAATATTCTCACTCCGAGACCGCACTACAGTGAGGAGAAGGGAAGTTTTCCCTTATCCGCACCGTAGTATGGGCTCTGCAACAGTCATTCCCCCACAACTCCCTCTAGCTGCAGGCATACTTCCACGAAAGTGTTTCTTCTGTGAAAAGCACTTTCACATACGTATTCCCGGCCATTTTTGTTTCAGTTAAAAATTACTTCGGGGATCAGTACGGATCCCACCCCCCCACACCCCCTAACTATATATACTAACACCAGGATCGCACTACAGTGGGGAAAAGGACATATACTTTTGACTTGCCTTAGAGTACTACTTGTCAGTGAAATGAGTTTTAGGTGAAATGAACTTTAGGTGATTTGGTCTCAGTGAAATGGGTGTCAGTGAAATGGTCTTTCAGGGAAGCGATACAAATCCATATATATATATATATATGTGTGTGTGTGTGTGTGTGTGTGTGTATGTGTGTGTGTGTGTATATATATCTTCTTCTTCTTTCGGCTGCTCCCATTAGGGGTCACCACAGCGGCTCATCTGTTTCCATTTCTTCCTATCCTCTGCATCTTGCTCTGTCACACCAACCACCTGCATGTCCTCTCTCACCACATCCATAAACCTTATCTTAGGCCTTCCTCTTTTCCTGTTACCTGGCAGTTTCATCCTTAGCATCTTTTTCCCAATATACTCTGCATCCCTCCTCAGTACATGTCCAAACCAACATAATCTTGCCTCTCTGGTTTTGTCTCCAAACCTTCCAACCTGGGCTGACCCTCTAATATACTTATTCCTAATCCTGTCCACCCTCGTCACACACAGTGTAAATCTTAACATCTTTAACTCTGCCACATCAAGCTCTGACTCCTACCTTTTTGTCAATGCCATTATCTCCAACCCATATAATATAGCTGGTCTCACTACCCTCTTGTAGACCTTCCCTTTCACTCTTACTAGTACTCGTCTGTCACAAATCACTCCTGACACTCTTCTCCACCCACTCCATCCTGCCTGTACTCTCTTCTTCAGCTCTCTTCCACACTCACCATTACTCTGAACTGTTGATCCCAAGTTTTTAAACTCATCCAACTTTGCCATCTCTACTCCCTGCATCCTCACCATTCCTCTATCCTCCCTCTCATTCACACACATATATTCTGTCTTAGTCCTGCTGACCTTCATTTCTCTTCTCTCTAGAGCATACCTCCACCTCTCCAGGGTCTCTTCCACCTGTTCCCTACTCTCACTACAAATCACAATGTCATCTGCAAACATCATAGTCCACGGGGACTCCTGTCTGATCTCGTCTGTCAACTTGTCCATCACCATTGCAAATAAGATAGGGCTCAGAGCTGATTCTTGATGTAATCCCACCTCCACCTTAAACGCATCCATCACTCCCACCGCAGACCTCACCACTGTCACTCTACCCTTGTACATATCCTGTACCACTCTTACATACTTCTCTGACACTCATGACTTCCTCATACAATACCACAACTCCTCTCTAGACACCCTGTCATATGCTTTCTATAAGTCCACAAAGACACAATGTTCCTTCTGACCTTCTCTGTACTTCTCCATCAACACTCTCATAGCAAATATTGCATCTGTAGTGCTCTTTCCTGGCATGAAACCATACTGCTGATCACTAATCATCACTTCCCTTCTTAACCTGGGTTCACTACATAATTTCGAAATACAGAAATCCCGAATTTCAGAATTTCAAAATTATAACACCGAAGCCTTGAAATCCCGAAACACCAGAAGCGTGAAATTCGAAATAATGAACTTCTGAGCATCTGGTGTTGTGGTGTGTGATTGGATAGGTGTAAGTTCAGGTAAGTATGTATGACTGTGTTGGTTAGGAGCTTTAGTGTATGTTAGTGTGTGTTTTGGCTGTGATGTGTGCAAAGGGCTGTGAAATGTGGGGGTGTCAGCTACCTTTGTGTGTGATTATGCAATCTCGGAGTTAATATATATAAGTAGGGGGGTGTGGAGGGTGCAGCCCCCCACATGGGAGGTGCAGGGGGGCTTTCCCCCCTACTTGTCTGTAGTGTAGGATTGTATGTTTGATTGTGGATGGAGATTGTGTGTATGTGTGTGGTGTATTTGTAATGTAGGTTCGCGATTTTAAATTTCTCAGTTATGAGGTTTCAGGATTTCAAGCTTTTGGCTATAGAATTTCGAAATACTGAAATTAGGGATTTCAGTATTTCGGGATTCTATAGTGAACCCATATATATATATATATATATATATATATATATATATATATATATGTGTGTGTGTGTGTGTGTATATATATATATATATATATATATATATATATATATATAGGTTCATAGGTTCATACTAGGCTATCTGCCCGAGGGCATTTACAAGCCTAGCCCATAGTTTTGTGGCTTACGCCACCCCTTTAGTATGGGGAACTATACCCATTATTTTGCTGTGCCTCTGTCGAGCAGTGACACTGAGGTAATCCCTGGGGTATATCTGCGATCTCCCATCCATTGGTCAAGATTTCTCTTGAACAAGGCCAGCGAGGTGCTCTGCCTCACATATACCGGGATTTTATTCCACAGCATAGGGAGTCTTTGGGTGATGAATCTATCCCTCCAGCACGTCCTATTAATACACACACACACACACACACATATACATATATATATATATATATATATATATATATTTTATATATATATATATATATATATATATATATATATATATATATATATATTATATAAATATCTATATATATGTGTGTGTGTGTGTGGGAGCGCTACAAAATCCTGAAGCCCAAAATCCTGTGACTAAAATCCTGAAAGTTCAAAATCCTGAAAACACACGATACCAATACTTACTATATTCCGGTTTAAGTGCATACACATTTGGGGGGGGTGGTTACGGATGCAGGTACTATTTTGAAATATGATTTATCTTTGCAAGTGTTTATCTACTCAGTTTATTGTGAACTGGTGTTTTGTCAGCTGTGAACATTAAAAGAAAAAAATAAGACTGAGTGAATGTCTTTACTTACTCATGATTTTTGGTCAGGCCATCATTAAAATGATAAGGGTCTAAAATTTACCTCAGAGGATCTATAATCCCCCTGACTTCTATAGGCCAAAAGGCACTCTGTACCTTGGCTTTATTAAATTATTTACTCCACTGTTATTACAGTACAGTCTTGGCCAGTTAGCATGTAATGAAAGAATGTAGAAAAAGATGAATAGTAAGACAGAATATGAGAAAAGGAAGAAGAATGTGATCTGGCTGGTGTATGGAGCTGTTAGTTGACTCAAAAGTGTAGAATTTCATTGGCACATTTTGTGGAATTGAATGGGACTTCTGGGGAAAAAGAAAGAAACTCTTGAAGTGCAAGGAATGCACCTGAAGTACATTACATTAATGTCCATGGGAAGATTGACCACTGTAGATGGCAGGTGGCATTACAATACAAAAGTATGAAGTTCCATTCATTTTTTTGGTGAAAGAGCCAGTGGGGCTATCACATTTCAGGACATCTAAACAGAAACCATTTGAGACACTGATTTTTTGCAAGACAGTCTCTTCTCATTACCTGACGTACTGTCTCCCTGACTGAAGAAAATGTTGCTGCTCTCACATATAGAACATCGCATACAATACAAAGGGGCACTTAGTGATCTAAAAAGGGCAATTTTTTAAAACTATTTACTGCCACAGCATAGGTTCACTTGGAGGACATTTTAAGCTTAGCCAATTTCCTTTTGCTGCATGAATTAATATTTCCTGATTGGCCATACCTGTCCTATGGCTGATAATTGTATATTAGCCCTAGTGTGAATAAATGTGATCATACTATAGATAATTTGAGGGGACCCATGTAAGGGATGCAGCATTTAGGAACTGCCATTATCCATTAGTAGCAAGAGGGGCAATCCTGGAGTACATTTGCTATTACCCATCCTTAGATGCAAGTTGCATTTGAATATGGACAGGGATGAGCTTTGTTTTACTTGAATGGATAGTCTGTTCTGGAACAGTGGTAGCCTTTGTGATATATTTATATATCCATCTCTCCACAACATTCAGTTTAGACACCTGGACTGAGTATTTCTGATTCCATTTGATTTGCTGATGTTCAGTAGGTCCATCTGTATTAGGTCGGAGGATGCTTTGTATGCCAGACATTTTACCTCTAAGCACTCTGTAGGATACTGAGTATAGTGATAAATCTTTGAGGTGGTCCATGCAAGACCTATTGTTTAGGACTTGTATCCTTTTAGTATGGTATCTCTGTGGGTATTCCAGTTGTTGCATGGGGCTGGACAGATACATGCCAAAGTGGGCATTATACAAACAGATTGACCTAATGAGGGCTTTGTAAAGAGGGACAATAACATCTCCAGATCTAGTTAAAATCAATTTGTTTATAAGCTGTGCAGTATAGAAAGACTTTCTTATGACTCTGGGAACATGTTGGTTAAAAAAGTTAGGTCACTGTACACACAAGTTCCCAAATGCCAAACAACTGGGTCAGTTTTCAGGGGGCCCTGTCAATTTGACAGTTCCCTGGAGCAGATGACTTCCCAAATGATACGATAATGTATTTCTTGGAGTTTAGTTTCAATTCATGATTCTGGCATCAGTTATTGTTTGAGACAAACCTTCCTGCATGATGTATAACTCATTTGGGGATTTAATAACTGCCCCTAGCTTGCAGTCATTTCAGACTTAATCGGTCAAAGCCCTTTGGTATTTCCTTCTACTTTTGAGATGTATATGCCAAACAGATAAAGTCTCAGCACTGAACCCTGGGGGACTCCATTGGTGACTGGTCTCTTCCCCTGTTTTGATCTCCTGCATCCTGTGAGCAAGCATACATGTATGCATTCTTTGATTCACCTTCCTGATTGTAATAAATTATATTCCACTTGTTAGAATGTGTTTTAAATTTGTAGTTTGTAACAGTCTTCTAGTAAGCAATGAAACAAAATGTATGAACCAATAATGACAAAACTACCCACTTCAGAAAATGTCAACCATAAAAGGCCACTCAAACTTCTGTCATTACAATCCACCAATATCTGTTGTGTTGTTGTCTTTTGGCTTTTCCCGGTTAGGGGTTGCCACAGCGGAACTCTGGTCTGCTAATGATTGGCAGTAGATTTTGACGAACGCCAAGGTGCCAGCTCGACGTTCAACCTTCAACGAAGGCATGCCCATTCACGCATGTCTTTCGAATGCCCACCCAACCGCAGGGAGGACATGCAGACTCCACACAGAAGGCACTCCCCACACTCCAGCCGAGATTCAAACGGGAGAACCTCTTGCTGTGAGGCAACAACGCTACCGCTGCACTACCATGGAAGTTATATAATCCACCAATATCTGTAAATATACAAAATCTCTGCAGAAGTAAGTCATGTAAAAAATTACACATTAAAGGCATCTGTAACTAAAGAAGAGGTTGCTGCTACCAAACAACTTTATATTTCATTATTTCATCTACAAATAAAGGGGTCTATATTATAAGCACGAAAAGACAAAACCGTGAATGCTCACAAGAACGAAAATGCCGGGAATCGAAAGTGTGATTGTGGGGTCGTGTTACAGTGAGGACTGGGATATTTGCCTTTTCCTCACTGTAGTGCGACCTCGGAGTTGGAATATATAGTTAGCGGGGGTGGGGGGTGGGGGTGGGGTGCAGCCCACCACAATAGCAAGTTCGATTACTGGCATTTTCACTCATGTGAGCGTTCGTGGTTTTGTCTTTTCGTGCTTATAATATAGACCCAAATAAAGTGCCTGTTACCCTTAAAGAATAAATTGTCTATGCTGCATTAAACAAATGATAAGCTAGCAATTTTGCAGTGGGGAATGGATGGCAAATTGATAACAGAAACAGAACTCCTCCAAAGGAGGACATTCATAGGACTGCAGCATCCACTCCCTTTAAAGTACAACACAGTACAGTGTCAGCAATCCATCTACATACTGTGGGAGTAGAACCCACAGACTTCTGCACTGAAAGCAAGTATACTACCTGTTGTGCTTCTAACAATGCAAGTGACTTAGTATAAGTAGCACTAAAGTTCTCTTCCCCTGAAGCTCTCAGCTCCTTGTAAAATCCACTTGACACTCAACTAAATCTCTCAACTTCACAGCACAAGAAATCTGGAAAAAAACAAAATGTATTTGGGTGGGGGGGTGCAAAGGCCCAAAATCAGGGACACATTTTAAATATTGCTTGTATAATCTTAGAAAGTTGCTAAAATAAAGTGTTTTGTGTTACCATGTGTTTCCTGAAAGACAGGAAGATGGAAAGTTAAAGGGCTATCATTATTTAGTGAATTCAGTTCTCACAGACTTGCCAGAAAACCACATTTTTTAAGAGGAACAGACCAAAAGTATGAGCCAAATATTCTGCGAAAATCTGGACAGTTGAGAACTATGGACTCAACTCCCTGAATCACAAGTGGTGGTATGGTTACAGAATTCAGGCTCTTGCTTGAGCCTGGGTAACTCTAACCACCAGGTATACATAACGTCAAAGAGACACACACACACACACACACACACACACACACACACACACACACACACACACACACACACGCACACACACACACACACACACACACACACACACACACACACACACACACACACACACACACACACACACACACACACACACACACACACACCATAACTCCTGCAAATAAAAGAACAAAACTCTCCTTACCGGCATATGACTCTGGCAGCACAGCGGCAGCATAACTCCTGTAACACAGAGCAATAAGAGAACAATAATAGCTAGTTTAGTTAGTTTAACTTCACGTGCGAATCCACATTAGCATGATAACTCCACTTCATTAATATTTTCCGACAGGTCTTGCAGCTGTAAAAGTGTGTGTGGGGGGGCTCCCCCTCCCCCTGGCTCTATGGTTCCGGCACCCATGATACAATAGCATATATAGACCTAGAACTACCCATTGTAACCTGTCTGTGAATCCTGTACTTTAACCCGAGCTGGCTATCTCCTTATAATTTAAGGTTAAAAAGCCTTCATGTGATATATTAAGAATATTTTTTTCCGATTTTACTTCTAATAAACTCTACATAATTTCTTTACCCCTAGCAAATTCAGAAATATATTTACCAACAATATTTGTAGAACTAATTTTTGGAAAAATATGGATAGCTGTGCCTCACAATTCAGGCTCTCACTTTTTAGAACTTAGTGCCAGCTGATCAAGCCTTGGCTCATCAATATTTTTTAAAGATTTTCAAATCCTTTTACCAATGTTTGCAACAAAACTGCTGAGGGTCCCCACTTACCAAGAATTTTTTTTTTCTTTTCCTTTTCTCATTGCATCTCACTACCTGACATTGGTAATTTATGCCGCTCTTCACCTACTAATTTCTAGGGGATTTCTTCTCTTGGCACATGAAAACTCCTTATGTATACTGTATTACTAGTGTCCATTTGTTCGTCTGCCTCATAAGGCATACTGCACGAATGATAATTTACTGCTAGTTAATTTAAAATGATGAAAAGTTATAAACATTTCATTTGGTTAGGTTATGCATAATGTTGATTGCATTTTTCTGGGCTGTGCATGCAATTTTAATAGAGAAACCCAAATGGAAATCAAATAAGGAATACTTGGGCCCACCTAGTGTGCTCTTTATCCTGCCCCATGGAGTAGCTGTCATTCTACACTAATTGTCCATTTGTCCTACCTATTTAATAAAACAAGTTAAATATTCACACATATGCATATTGCTCAATACCTGCAAAACAGGCAGACAATATGTAGTAAACAGTTTGCTCAGACATTTCTGCCATGTCTTTTCATCTGACAAATTTCATGTTGTTATCCCATTTTAGGTGTTTTAAGCACCAGCAGTCAGTTCCTTCATAATGCTATATGTTTTGATTTCCTTAGTTTAAATGTGACCTTGAAATGTTAAATTACGTGATTATTGTTAAATAATTAATGTCCTAATCCCAGTTATCAGGTTTACAATAGGGAATTGCAGTGCATTCACATTTTAATGGTTTTACTTTCTGCATAAAAACAAGGATCTAACAAAGAGTTAATTAAATGTCTATAAAGGTTTATTCAGCTAAGGAACAAACTGTCTCAGCCTCTGCTTCCTTCCAGTGTTTGCCATGTGTGGGGAACAATAGTCGAGTCACTGACTGTGGAACAGGGCAGGCCCAGCCACTGCTGTTGGTAATTAGGTCTGTAGCAGTGACAGCTGATGCAGACATGAAGAATGGGGGTGGGGGTCTGGAGTGTAAATTCTCTAGTTACAGAAATGTGATCATGGGGAAAGGGGGAGTGGTTCTTCCTAAAAAAGCCAAACTTCTTCCGTGAAAACCTTCCTCTGTGTTACAGATACAAGGATTTCTGAACTGGCCTTGATTTTGCATAGAAAAACACTCCTCCTGCCCTGCACCCATCATCAGCTGCGGCTGTCCTTCACTTTCCAGAAGGAAATTAACAAACAAAACCTTAAGGTCAGGCATTCCATCCTTCATTTTTTATGTGCCTGCCCATTTTTTCCCCTACGAGATACTGTGTATCACGTCTGTGATACCCATTTCAAATTCATAGCCACTCAGGACATATAATGCTAGTGTAATCAAATGACTGCAGTAGTATTAAACCTTCAAGGTTCTCTGTTTCTGTTTATCAGCATAAAAGTGCTTTTCTGAAAGTTTAATAAAGTCTGTCAGTGATGTTATATAGACATGTAAAAGGGCATGAAAATTTAGTACCACTTTGCAAGAATTTTATTGTACTGTATCAGCTTTTCTGAGATTATTCTACCTGCTTACTTTACTCCCTTCCCAGCTGAAAGAATTGAATATTTCCTTCACCACTTAAACATTGACATTACTATTTGACTGTGCATCGAAGCTAATACTGATATACCATTTGAAACTAAAGTACTTCATTAACTATTGTTCACATCACTGTGTTCTTCCTTAGCTACTGGCTTGAAAGTAAATGTCCTTTAGATTCCAATCAAGACTTGCACTAAAATAACTTCACTCATGCATTGAACAGTAGGTTTTGTACTATCATAGGTGTTGGCTGGAGGCAGAGTCCTGACTCCTACCACCAGCTCCAAAATAAACCATACCCCATTCCGTTAATGATTAGATAACCTTGTGCCATTAGCAGACTGAAAGCAACACTTGATCCAGGAATTTCCAGAAACAGAAGTCCGCAGTGGTGAAGCGGTTAGCATTGTCACCTCACAGCAAGAGGTTCTCCTGTTCGATTCTTTGCTGGTGTTCCTTCCATGTGGAGTCTGCATGTCCTCCCTGCAGTCGAGTGACATCTAAAGACATGCAGGTAGGTGTGTGTATGAATGGGTGTGCCTTCTTTGAAGGATGGGCATCGGGCTGGCAACTCAACACCGTAAAAATCCACTTCCAATCATTAGCGGACTGGAGATCCGCTGTGGCGACCCTTAACCGGAAAAAGCTGAAAGCCTTTTGGTGTGCAATCCAGACCAGAAAGTAGGCAGCTATGGAGACTAGAAGATGTGTCACCAGGTGGGGAGAAGACTAGAAAGTAGGCCTCTGGATGGTGGGATATGGATAGGGTTGACACTTGTAAAGAACTTTTCCTGACAGTTAGGAAGTCATGGTCTCTGTCAGGAAATTCAGTTTTGATGAGTACTAGTTAGGTATTTTCAGTCCTTCTGAAAGTTAACATTATTTCTGAAGTACATTTCTCAAAATGCTTACAGTTTCATTTGGATTTCCTATTTGCATTTATATTTATTATTTATTTATTTGACATTTGTTTACTGGGGAGGTCTGACTGGGTCATACTGACTGGCGATGGTAGAATAAATGTTTGAGCCAGTATAGATCTAAATTTGTTAGTTATATATTTGTTGTTGCGGTATAGAAGACCTAGTTTTTGATTGTACTTTATGATACAGTTTAATTTATGTAGGTTGAATTTTAATTGGTTGTCTATAGTAACGCCAAGCAATTTGGTGTTTGAGTCGGTGGTGATAATTGTATTATCTAAGGATGAGATGGTGAAGTTTTCTTTAGCTGGATTGAGGTGTTTTGGAAGGAAAAGGAGAAGCTTGGTCTTTCTGGGGTTGAGAAGCAGTTTGTTTACAGTTAGCCATTGTTCTACTAGGTGCAGAGATTGTTGAGTGATAGTGTAGAGATTTTGTATATTGTCAGAGGTGTTAATAATTATGGAATCATCTACGTACTGTATTAAGGTAGAGTGTGGGCAGGAGACATTATTTGTAAATATATTAAAAAGTAGGGGCTCAGGAAATTACCTTGGAGAACCTCAGTCTTAACAAGATGGAAAGGGGAGAAGGATGTTTCTCATCTGACAGACTGATATCTGTTTGAGAGGTAGCTGTTAAACCAGGAGGTAGTGGAGGTCAAGAGTTGTAGGTCGGAAAGTTAGTTTAGGAGTTTGGGATGGGAAATGGCATCAAATACTTTGGATAGGTCAAGGAACAGATCTGATACGAGTTTATTATCATCTCTGGCTTGGGCAATGTTGTGTGTGAACGATAGGAGGGCAGTGGTAGCACTGTGCGAGGTTCAGAAACCGTGCTGTGTGGGTGTAATTAGGTTTGCCTGTAAGAAGTGGTTTAGTATTTGTCTATGTATACATTTTTCCAGTATCTTGTATAACAGGGATAATATGGCAATAGGCCTGTAATTTGAGGGTCCTGTAGAATTTCCTTCCTTGTGGATGGGTGTTATAAAGATTTTTTCCCGATATCTGGTACTGTATTTTCTTGGATGGCTCTCTTGATAAGTGTAGATACAGGGTATGCTACAGATTCAGCTGCATGTTTGAGAAATAATGGAGGGAGTTTGTCGGCCGATGGGGAACAGGGGTTGGAGTTTGTTAAGAAGTGATCTGACGAAGGAAGTTGCTATGGGTGATAGGGAGAACAATGAAAGAGATGAGGTGGGAGGTGGAGTCTTTATATCAAGGGTTTCTGGTTTAGTAAGCTTTTCTATTGTTTAGATGAAAAAGTTAAGAAGGCTTGCAGTTTCATTAGAAGGTTTGTTAGGGAAGGGGCTTTGTGAAGAGGGGTTCCCTAGAGATAGTTTGTTTATGGAGTGCCAGAATTTCTTCGGGTTGGAATGTCGATTGCTCAGAAATTTTTGATAAAAAAATTTTTTGTCTAGTTGGATGTGCTTTTTTGTTTGGTTGTGAAGCTGTTTATACAAGTTCAGGTGGAAAGTTGAGTTGTTATTTTTTTCCCATGCTCTCCAGGCACTGTGTCTCTTGTTCATAAGTGATCGAGTTGCCTCGTTTAGCCATGGTGCATAATTACATTTTAGCCTAATTTTTCTACTGGGAGCTAGGGTGTTAAGGGTTTCTAGGAATAAATTGTTGAAGCTTTGGACAGTCTCCAGGGTTGTAGTTTGTAAGGTTACGAGACTCTTTGTATTGGTAGCTCTTGTTAAGATCGGGAGACTGTCTTTCTACTGAGGTAGGGAGGTGGTCACTAAGGGAGCTAGGTAGGGTGGAAGGGTTATGATAGCACCGGGGGTTGGATACTAATATCCAGTCGATAACTGAGCCATTCTAGGAATTTGCTTGCTGGTGCATGGGTGAGGTGATCAGCTGGGTAAAGCCATAAAGGTTTATAGAGTCGCTAGGGAATGCAGTATTAACAAGGTTCCAGTCAATATTCATATCCCCAAGGATGATGGTTTCATAAGGAATGCATACAGAAATCCAAGAATTAAACTGCTCTAGTATGGGAATGTTTTTACCTGGGGGTATGTAGATTGCTGCAAAGATAAGTTTTTTTTCTATTGATTTAGGTTACAGGTTGCTATAAGTATTTCAGCAGGGCAGAAATCAGAGATATCTATTGAGAGGGGGGAGAGAGAGAGCTGGTCACAGTAAAGTATAGCTACTCCTCCACCCCTTTTTTTTTACTTTTATCCAGTCGAACAATATTATATTATATTTTCTTGTGCTGTATAACCATTTGTTATTGTGATTCCATCATGGTGGCTTATCTTTTGAGTTTGTTTTATTCTTAATATGAGTGGGCCCAGCTCACTCTCTACAGCTATCAGTATGGATGTACAGAGATGTTAATACCTCAGTGTATGCTATGGTGTTTATTAGGACTGGGGTTGCTTGGAATTTAGCCAAGGTGTTGCTTAGTAGAGAGAGCTTAGCCTTGGAATAGTTCCTAAAGGTTTTTTGGTTTCACTGGCTGCCTGTATTTAATTTGTATTTCAAATAATACTGCCTTATGGTAAGAAGTGAAGATATTACACTAGGTGAGGAACATCACCCACCACCATTCTCATGAGTACAAAGTCAAGGATGTTTGTACTCATGGTAATTGAATGGACCAACTGTTCCAGGATATTGGTATTAAAGTTTAAGAATTGCTGGCCTTGTGCATTGGCAGTGGTGTAGGATTCCCATTCTATAGAGGGTAGTTGAGATCCTCTGAAGCTTCATGTCAGTGGTGTGCAAGTCCATAATGTTACTGATGTAAACAACTTTTCACTTGTACTCAGCATTTAAACTGCATTTACTTCACTTGGAAGAGCTTTGTATGCTATTGCAACTTTTGTGGGACTTTGGTTTTAAAAGCAAAGTGTCTTCCCTCAGGACTGCATCTACCTTTACTGAAACTGCTCCAACTCCTGGAATTACGCCTGTGCTCTTCTGTATAGCCATTTTACACTAAAAGTATGTTCTAAGCTCATACCACAAATTAGTCTGCCTTTGTCTACTGTACAGGATACCTGCATAGCACTGAGACCGACCCCCCCCATACTCACTTGTTTAGAAACCTTGCCTCTGTCTCTCTTTGCCATCTATAAGTTAGTCACTACCCTAGTGTCAACTCTTTCTTACTTAGCTATACTCTTTTTGTTTTTCTGTTTGTGGTTTCATTTTAACTGTTTTTATCTTACTGCAAATACCTATGTATACCACACTATAACATCTCTTCCTTCTCTGTCTACAACTCCCCACCTCTTCTACTTATCTGCTGACTCTCACTGTGTGCTCCTTAATGTTTCCCTCCTGGCCTGCTGATTGTTTATTGTGGTGACTGCCATTTCCTGGCCCAGAATATCCCTTTACTCTCCTGTCTATCTCACTCCGCATGTACTACATTTCCCTGCACCCCCCTATACCTTCCTGTCTATCACACTCTGCATATACTACATTTCCCTGCATCCCACTCTTTCTCTCTCACCCTTAATCCTCTGGGGCATTTTTAAAGTGTAAGTGTTTATGTGCCATTTTGTTTTCCTCTTCCTACTAGTCTGTTGCTTCATGTCACTGGTGTCCAGGTCCCTAATATTATTGATGTAAACAGCTTTTCTCTTGTACTCAGCATTTAAACTGCATTTACTTCTCTTGGAAAATCTTTGTATGCTGTTGCAACTTATTTGTGGGACTTTGGTAAGCACCTTTTCAAATATTTGTGAAATCATGGCTTGGCTGAGTTATTGTCTCATGCCACACAAGTGAAAGGCTGTACATAAATTGATATAGGTTATTTTTTTTATTTCCTTTTGGATATATTCCTACTTAAGTAGCAATTGCTCTATGGTACACATTTACCATATATCTGTAGATTGCAGTTTGAATTTCTTTAGCAGTGTTAACTGGTGACTGTTTGTAAAATCTAGGTATTGCATTACTGGGCATTTAACTTGTACAGTGACTGCTTTATGGCATGACCTCTATGTCAAATACTTTTAGTAGCAGTCTTATGGATGTGAAGTATAGCTCACTTTGTTTAGTTCTAAGTTCTCTTGCGGTGAGACTGCCAATTGTTTAACTCCTTAACCTAGCTTGTAGAATTCAAGAGTTAAAGTATAGAACTATTGTTTAGCTATATTCTCATATTTCAGTTAGTTTGATTATTTCAACTACAAAATGGCACATATTTACTATATGAACTTCAGCAGACATTTTTATTGTCAGTTGTTTTACACTAAGACAGCATGGTTAATAGTTTTTACCATTGTTTATGTGAAAGTGTTATAGCAGAAGTGTTACTGAACTTTTGTCTCACATTGTTATTGCTCTAATCTGTAATGTTAATATCATATGTACTTTATTTTATTTGTTTCTGTATTTTTCATATTTTCTCTCAACTAACTCCTCTCTGTTATCAATAGTTGCGTGTATAGTACCTCCTGTTGTTTTTGTTTTTTTCCAGAGCTTTTATATTCAAAACACTCTCTCCTCTCCTGTTTTCCCTGGGTTTTAAAAGCAAAGTGTCTTCCCTCAAGACTGCATCTACCTTTACTGATACTGCTCCTGCTCCAACTCCTGGAATTACGTTTGTGCTCTATTGTATAGCCAGTTTACACTAAAAGTATGCTCTAAGCTCATACCATAAATTAAGTCTTACTTTGTCTACTGTACAGGATATGTGCTTACCACTGAGACCCCCCTCCCCATACTCACCTATTTAGAAACATTGCCTCTGTCTCTTTTTGCCATCTATAACTTCGTCACTGCCCTAGTGTCAACTCTCTCTTAGTTAACTATACTCTTTTTGTTTTTCTGTTTGTGGTTTCCTTTTAACTATTTTTATCTTACCTGTGCCAAACTATAGGCTGGACTCTGTCAACCCAAGACTGGCACAGCCAATCAGGAGGAGAAGGAAACCACTCGCACCACACAACCAGTCTCACATAGACCAATCATATCAGCAAACAAGGCACATAAACTCACAAAAACATACTCGGTGGCTCTAAATAAAAATCTGCCAAAGCAGCAGAGACCTCCAAAGCAGACTTCCAAGCAACCACTACCACCAAACACCTCTCATGTATCACATACTTCACAAAGTCAGTGTGCCGCACAGTCGCAGCCCTTAAGGCTAAATAACACACCAAATACACTAGTAATAGGAGACTCTATTATCAGGCACACTGATGCCCCGCTCACCAGACTGAACAAGAAGGTCACTGTAAGCTGCTTGTCGGGTGCCAGGATCCGCCACATAACACAAGCACTTAGGTCACTCCACAGCAGGTACAAATATGACTCTGTCATTGTCCATGTTGGTGTGAATGACCTGAGAATGTACCTCCTTGGACCACATGAAAAGAGACACAGAGGAGCTCTCGAATCATGTAGCCCAGGCCGGTATGACTCTGACCCTGAGTAGCATCTTGCCCTCACCAAGAATGTTGCCACAGTACAAGGACAAAATGATCAGTTTTAACAATTGGCTAAGTTATTGGTGTCATTCTAAGGAGATCCAGTGTCTGTCAGCTTGGGATGACATGCTCGACAAGCCACGTTGCTTCACTAGGGACGGCTTGCACCTGTCACCCTTTGGCTTTCAAATACTGGCTAAGGCTCTTGCCACCCCCATAGTGCCTTTTTTAGGCAAGGCTCAAAAGACAAACCCACCTCCATAGAAAATACAAGAAATAAAAAACTAAGAGTAATGCTACTCTGTGCCAGAAGTCTAAACCTCAAGATGCACACACTCAAGGCACTCCTTAGTATGGAGAAAATCGATATCTGTGCAGTAACAGAAACCTGGTTCAAGGCTCCAGACAGCACCCTAGCACTGCCAGGATATAACTCATACCATTCTTTTTGGCCCCAGAACTCTGACCAAAATACTAAAGGAGGGGGAGTATCCATTTTCATCAAGGATACCCACACCTCCAGGTTAGTGGCTCTGCACGAGGCATCGGTGACCATCCATGTGCAACTAACAGTGGGCAAAACTGCTTTTCAGTTTGTAGCCTGCTACAGATCACCCACCTTGCCCCAGGACCCCAACTCAGCATTCCTGAGAACATTGGAGAATATGAAAGTCTCACCAAACACTATGATATTGGGGGATTTCAACTACCCAAACACTGACTGGGAAAACTACTCAAGTCCAAACTCCTTTGCCAAATGGTTCCTGGAATTTATAAACTCAAATGCCATGGAACAACTGGTCACCACTCTCACAAGAGGGGACAACATATTGCACCTGGTCATCACCAACATGGGGGCTCCATGTTCCACACCAGAGGTAAACCCCTCGTTGGTAAGATCAGACCATAAACTAATCACTATGGACAATCCACATCCTGACCACATCCCCAGCCAAGGAAATCACTGTGAAAAACTTCTGAAAAGCAAACTTCACACTTCTCAAGACCGAGGTGAAGAACTTCAAAGCACCCGGGCTAATGGAAAATGCTACCCAAAATGCAGAATCCTTCACAAATGCATTTTATGAGCACCTACAGGAATGCATGGATCGTGCCATCTCAAGTAAAACCAAGACTCACTCCTCCAAAAACAGGAGACCAGTCTGTTGGACCCCGGCCATAAATAAACTTTACAACAGAAGGTGGAAACTATTACATGATAGGGCAAAATCCCAAAAAGGGAAGGCATCCCTGATCAGTACTATCAAGAAACTTCGATCCCTCATAAAATCATCAAAGGCTAGCTTTGAAAGAAAAATTGCCAAAGATTCAAAAGATAATCACAAGGCTTTCTTTTAGCTACGTCAAGAATCTGGGTGGTAAATCTGCTCTGAGCTGGTGCAAAATGGCACAAAGTACACTGAACCCACTGACATTGCCAGCATCCTGGCGGACAGGTTCAGTGCAAATTTTAACCCCCCCCCCTCAAAAGGACCTGTGCCTCTCCCAGAAGTATGCAGTCCCCCTGAAATCACAGACACACAGGTAAAAGCAGCCCTTTCCAAAGTAAAAAACAAGCATCAATCAGACCGGATTGGATCCCGGGCTGCGGCTTACACGAGCTCCAAAAAGAACTAAACCCTCACATAAATTCACTGTTCCAACTCAGCCTCACCACAGGTTATGTACCTAAAGAGTGGTATACAGCTACGGTAATCCCGCTCCATAAAGGGGGCGCCACAACGGATCCCGGGAACTATCACCCTATAAGCCTGACTAGCCTGGTCTGCAAGGCTATGGAGCGCATCATCATGGATCTCATAAACAAAGACATTGAGAACCTTCAGACACTGGACCCTACTCAATTTGGCTTTGTTAAAGGCAGATCTTGCCTCCTAAACCTAGTTGACTTCTTCAAAACAGTTACCAAAGCCATAGATGAGGGAAAGGCAGTCCACACAGCCTACTTGGACCTCGCAAAGGCCTTCGACACAATACCCCACTTTGGTATCATAAATAAGCTTACCAGCCTAAATATCAACCCATTCATCACAAGACGGGTTGCAAACTGGCTCAGGGATAGAACTCACATGGTCAGAGTTGTGGGTGCCATGTCTGACTCTAAACCGGTTACAAGTGGCATCCCACAGGGCTCTGTCCTGGAACCCCTCTTGTTCGATATATACTTCTCTGAGGTACAGGCAAGCACAGGAGGACTGTGGCTGACCAAGTTCGCAGATGATTGCAAACTGGGAGCCATAATAGACTCTCCGGCTGACACAAACATCCTCCAGAAGGGTCTTACGGAGATGGATACCTGGTGTCAGAACCATGGACTTAAGTTAAATGCCAAAAAATGTATAGTCATCCCCTTTGGAAATAACAAAGTGCCCATAAACTACCACATAGGAGGTAATCCGCTAAGTACGGAAGAAGTAATTAGGGATCTGAGGACCCAAGCAGACAGTAACCTCTCCTTTGACAATCACATTGCCAAAGTGGTTAGAAAAACCTTCTATACTGCTCACCTAATCACAAAAGGGTTCACATCTAGATCGAGAAGTCATTGTGCCCCTCTACTCATCACTCATCAGGCCCATAATAGAGTACAATGCCCCATTTGGGATGTACATTACCCAACACCTGCAACAGCTGGAGAGACCTCAAAAGTACCTCACCAAGAAGATCGTGGACCTCAAACAGATGCCCTCTGCAGCTAGACTAAAGAAACTCCAGCTCTACTCAGTTGCTTACCAGAGGCAATCTCTGCCTGACGTACAAGGCCATGTCTAACCCGGAACTAATGGACATGCTCCACCTCAAGAAAACCAAATCCATTAGAGCTACACACTCCAGGGATTTAAACCTTATCTATAAATAGGACATGCTGAAGGGATAGATTCATATCCCAGAGGCTTCCCTCGCTCTGGAATAGAGTCCCAGTCCATGTTAGGCAGAGCACCTCGCTGACCCTCTTCAAGAGAAATCTTGATGAGTGGATGGGAAATCGTAAATTAATTCCTGGGATCACTTCTATGGCTCTGCTGGACAGAGGCTCAGGAATCTAGTCTAAAAGGGAGGCAAAAGCCAACACATTCTGGCTAGGCTTATAAATGTCCTACGGCAGATAGCCTAGTACCTACCTATGAACCTGTGTATACCTCGCTATAATATCTCTTCCTTCTCTGTCTACACCTTCCCACCTCTTCTGCTTACCTGCTGACTCTCACTGTGTGCTCCTTACTGTTTCCCTCCTGGCCTGCTGATTGTTTCTTGTGGTGACTGCCATTTCCTGACCCATCCTGTGCCCATTCCCAACTATCCCTCATATCATTTCCTTTATACCTAACCACCTAATCCATTCCACCCCTAACTCCACTCTTTCCTGTCTGCTAAAACAGTTTAAAACACCTTACCCTCCCCTGCTTATCACTTCATAGTTTAGTCTGCTGCAAATCCTCCCTCTTCCTACATATCTCCTACTCCCCCCTACAGGTTGTTTCACTTAAATTTTATTTCAGCTCTCTAACAGGTCCAACAAATTACTTTTCCTAGTCCCTTACCCACTCCTCACTCCATCCCAATCCTACTTCCTCACCTTGGGCCATAGCTTTTGCAACCCTATTTTCCTATTGCCTCCATTACTTCTCCTTCTCATTTTTACATCTTGTACTACTCCATTACCGCCTGTCCATAGAGATCCCACTAATCCCCATACTAACTGCTTCTCATCTCTGCAGTACTCTATTACAATCTCCTCCTCTATCTTTTCCATGAACATCCCTCTGCCTAAAATCAAACTTCCTCCCCCTCACTCTCTAGCATCTAAAACCAAGACTAAGTATTTGACTTACAACCCACTTAAATTCAAACTTTACCACCTTCATGTATCCTTGCTTCTATCAGGAGACATCCATCCATCATCCCACCATGCATAACTCTACCTCTCCCTACTTAATAAACTCATCCTCTGCAAACAAACATATTTCCTTTTACTCTATGAACACCTGTAGTATTCTAAACAAGGTTAGTGAAATCCATGCCTGGATAGCCTTCCACACACCCCTGATGTCATCACCCTAACAGAGACTTGGCTAAAACCCCAAACCTCTGATAAAGACATTCTCCCCCCTGGTTATAATATACTCTGCATAGATCGGCAAAACAAAAAAGGGGGTGGTGTAGCCGTCCTCTTCTCCAACCACCTCACCATTACAAGTATTATGAAACCTATCCCATCCTTTTATCCTGCTGAACTACTGACAGCTAACCTTAAAATCAGTGACCACACCACTATCACAGTAGCAGCCAGCTATATTCCTCCAGGAGACAACATTCCTCTGCACGAAAATATTCTTTCATACTTTTCTCAACACATCCCCAATGAAACTATCCTCCTTGGGGATGTCAGCATTAACTGGTTAACTCTCAGTAATCCAAACTCTAATTCTCATATTAATTTATATGGCTTTACACAGCTAATCTCCCAACCTACCCATACAAACAACTCTCACACATCTAGTACTCTTATTGACTGGGTACTTGTATCTAATCCTTTCAAATATCATAACCCTGAAACCTTACCACACATCCTGAGAGGTCACTCCCCTATAAAAGTGCTTAGGTTCTCTCCCCATTTCTCAAAACCTCCTAGATTTATCACTTGTTGCAAACTCTCTAACTTCCATCTATAAACCTTTAATGCCCTCCTCTCTAAAGTAAACTGGAAATTCCTTACCCAACTCCCACTAGATGAAGCAGTCCTAGCTTTCAACTCCACCTTCCTTAGCATCTTAGACTCACTTGCTCCCCCTTGCAAAGTCCGAATTAAGTCCACCATATCTCCATGACTTTCAAAAGCCACTTGTACCCTCATGATAACTAGAAACAAATTATGGAAAAAATGGTCACAAACTAAGCTCTCTGCAGACTAACAAAAATATAAAGAACTCAGAAATCTGACAAAAAAAGCACACACAGATAAAATGGACTTCTATAACAACTGGTAATCTTAGCTCCCCCAATCCATGCCCAGACAAGACATCTGAAGAAACTGCCACTATCTTCAATACCTATTTTAGCGATTCAATATCTAAGCTACTGAACCCTAACCCAAACTCCTCTACTGCTAACACCTCCAACTTTTCTGAACCTACTCCTAAAACTATCTCCTCAAATACCTTCTCCCTCAAACCTGTACCTACTAGCTGCATCAAAACTCTACTCTCTAAATTAAAACCATGCTCAGCATCAGCTGACAATATTCCTTCCACTTTTCTTCTACTAGCAGCTGACTCGCTTGCTCTCCCTCTATCTATCCTAATTAATTGCTCTATCTCTGAATCTAAAGTCCCTTCCATCTGGAAACAATGCTATACTCTACCTATACATAAAGGAGGTAACTCCTCTGATATCTCCAAATTTAGACCTATCGCTATCCTCTCCCCTCTCTCTAAAGTACTAGAAAAATGTATTCATAAACAAGTTATGCAGCATCTAATAACAGGAAAATCTGCTAACACCAACTCAACATGGCTTCAGACCCAGACATTGCACCACTACAGCTTTGTTATCCTTCCTCAACACTGTCTCTATAGACATGGATGACCATAAACTTATTTCTTGCCTATTCCTGGACCTCTCAAAAGCTTTTGACACTCTCACACTCTCTTCTGCTGCACAAACTGCATAACCTCAACTTCTCCTCTGATACTGTTGCATGGCTCTCCAGCTACCTCTCTGATAGATCTCAATCAGTGAGATAGCACTCTGCACTCTCCCTGTAAAAATGTGTCTACTCAAGGGTCTATACTAGGGCCTTTACTTTTTAATATCTTTACTAATCAGCTCTATACCTCCTGTCCTCAGTCATCTTTAGTGCAATATGCAGATGACTCTGCAGTCATCACCACAGCCAACTCTCCCTCTAAGCTCTTCTCAGCTACTTGGGCATCTTTTAACTTAGCTGAAACATGGCTCTCCAACAACCAGCTCATCCTTAACCCTAAAAAAACAAAGCTGTTACTCTTCTTACCTAAAAAATTTAACAATATTAAACCCTCCTTCTCCATACAGTCCCTTAATAACACTCCCATTCAGGTAGAATCCAGCACTAAGCACTTAGGCATGACCATCGACAATCAGTTTAAATTTCACTTGCATGTTAATAACTGTATCAAAGACTCATTCAAAACTAGGGCTCCTTTACCGTAACAAGACATTCCTTACCTCCGAAGGCAAGATTACACTCTCTCTCTTACCTACCTTCTACCCAGTCTAATGTACAGCTCTCAAATTCTCACAAAGCTTAACTCAACAATCCTGACCAAACTCAAATCTACATACAACAAGGTAGCTAGATTTACTGCCCAACAAACCTACAAATCCCATCACTGTCTCTCTCTAAAACACCTAAACTGGCTTGAATTACCCTACCAGCATCTTCTCTCTCAGCTCTAGATTATCCATTCTATCCTATACCAGCCTTCCTACTGCCCAGCACTATCCCGTCTCATCTCCCATTATTCTCCCTCCAGACCTCTATTATAAATCTACAAACCCAAGTCTAAATTTGGATGCAACATGTACAGCTGTCACCCCACTATTGCCTGGAATAGGCTACCACTAGAAATCAGGACCCTTACACATCCTAAACAATTTAGGACAGCCACCAAAGAGCACTTTAAAAGTCACTGGTCCTGCCACTGCACTCTCCCTCCTTAAACATCCCCTACTTCTCATACCTTGATCTACTTTCTGCCCTTAACTCACTCTTCTCACTAGCTCTCTCTAATCTTCCTTTGACTACTCTTTCTACTGTCTTCTAAAATCTATTAAGCAAATTGTCTCAGAAACATTCTATTGTAATTATCTTGCCTTCATGCAATTACATTATGATAAAACTGGGTTTTTGCAACCACTTACCCCAACAACTGTATTCATCTTAATGACATATTTCTTTTTATACATTGTGAAACAGCTTTGCTTTACTCCTGATTATTGACACTGTATAACATTGTATTGCTACTTAATGCCTTGTAATAATCCTGTAACATTGCTGTTTAATGCTAATTTATAATGAAAATTGTATAATATGTTGGAGCTTTTCTCCCCGGTCCTCCACTGCAAAAGGGCTCTTCAGGTGAGTCAGACAATCCCGGTCAACAAACGTAAAACAAATAAAATAAATATCGTATTGGTTGAACAGTAAGGGACTCGAGTATATTGAGATAGGTAGTATGGGTTTCCTGGGACATGGAGGGGTCCTATAGGTTGCAAGGATATGGTACAACACCTTGTTTATGGTGAGTTCCACATGTATGAGTTCCAGTGGGTCATGCACTTCAACTAGTCTGGATGTGAGGTTGTTTATAGACTGAGAATCTGCCACGTTTAGTTCCCTTCTGTGTAGTAGCTGGTGTAAAGGTGTGAAAAGCATTATAACCTTGCACTGATGGGGTACTCTCAGTGACTCTTGTCTTACTCCACAGATATCTACACTGTCCAGGGAGAGGAAGGCTTGCATGGAGTGGAGGTTCTTGCTAAGATTTCTAGCAGTGAGCAGTACCACCTTCAGATATTCCATCATAGGTTCAGTTAAGTCAGTAGGTTTATCAGTTTGCCATTACTTAAAAAAGGCACTATGGGGTGGAAAAGGTCTTTGTCAATATCCAAAAACCTAGAAGGGATAAGTGCAGACCACCCCTGGTAAAACAGCATGGTCTGTCCGCCATGTCCCCGCAGACCATCCCTGGTAAAACAGCATGGTCTGTCCGCCATGTCCCCGCAGACCATCCCTGGTAAAACAGCATGGTCTGACCGCCATGTCCCCCCAGGCTGTTAAATATTGTACTGCCCAGGACGGACACCAGAAGCTAAGCCAATTGTTAAAATCAATCATTTTCTGTTGGTTATGTGATGTTATCCTTGGAGAAGGTAGTGTGCTGCTCAGTGCTAGGCTCATACGTGCCTGAGACACATAATCATTATGCTCAGTCAGGTCTATATTACTTCATCAAAAAGTTATTTCAGTGAAGTTGACTTCATCGAGCCCAAATCAGCAAAATGAATTTTCTTGAAGGAACCCATCGAAAAAAATTCACTAGGGAAAGTTATCACCTGGCCAACACCACATTGGAAAGCAAACTGCAGTATATCAAACCCACCCAAGTGGGGGGCTGTGCCTCCCACATCCCCTCTAAATATATATACCAAGTCTGAGAGCACACTATGGTGGGGAAAAAGCAAAGTTGTGCTGTTGATAACTGCTTCCTTCTCCAGTGAAATTTTTCACTGTAGTGAACGTTCATGGAAATTCATTTCGCTGATTTGGGGTTGATGAAGTCCACTTTGTTGAAATGATTCTTTAATGAAGTAATATAGACCTGCTCAATCATGTCTCGCTTCATATAGTTAAGGAAGGTGTGGGCCAGAAGGACTGTATACTGAATAGCATAATAATGTGGCATGACTGTTGCACTGGGGATTGTTCAAACATTATGGTTTTGAAGTGGCTGAAAAGCACTGGAAACATGAGCCACAAAGCATCATAGAAAATGATGAAGTCTACATCACATGGGAACCATCTATTACCAACAATTCAAAAGATAGATGCTAGAAAACTGGATATAGTAGTCCAAGAAAAGAAGACAAAAGTAGCATTGATCATTGAAATCACCACACCCAGTGACTACGGTGTCTTGCGTACAGAGAGATGCAAAGTTATAAAATATCAGGATCTACAAGCAGAAATGAGAGCAATGTGGAAGAAGGATAACCAGATAGTTCCAATAGTAGTAAGAGCAACGAGTTTATAAAAAGAGCTGGTGTCTTTCGGCTTTTCTCGGTTAGGGGTCGCCACAGCAGAACTCCTGTCCGCTAATGATTGGCAGTAGATTTTTACTTGCCGAGTTGCCAGCCCTGACGCACAACCTTCAAGGAAGGTATGCCCATTCATGCATGTCTCCACACAGAAGACGCACTAGCTGAGAATCGAACAGGACATCTTACTGTGAGGTGATAACACTACTGCAGCACCACCACCGCAGAGTCTACCATCATATTTAGATATGTTACCAATATATGTAACTCTGTACGAACTGCAGAAGGAGTCATTGTTGGGCACGTTGCCGGTGCTGCGAAGAGCACTTTTGGCTGATATTAAGGAGTGAAACAATACTAATTTCATGAACTTTAATTGTATTGTGACTTAGGAATGTGGTCCATTCCCATCATGGTATTAGAAACCCAAAAGATTTGGAGAAATAAAAAAATCAAGGGAGGTAGGTCTCAGGTCATTAACACCCACATGGACTATGACAGAGTCATACTGGTACCTGTGGTTCAATGACCTGAGTGCCTGTATGACTTTGACTGATCCTAGTCCCAGAAAGGAAGCTAACTGTGACTCTATCTTTACTCAGTCTGGTGAGGGGGAGATCATTGTGCCTCACTGTAATATCACCAATGACCAGGAAATTTGGCTGTGTGTTGATTTGCCTTAAGGGCTTAGCAGTGGAGACATCAGATACAATGTTAATATGTGTAGCTGTGGATGATGTTTTAATGGAGTGTTTATGTGATGGCTGAGACCCTTTCTTTGATTGTACTATTCAAGAGATCTTAGTGTTGTAGGAAAGTTACCTTTAAGTGCCTCAGTTGTTTTATGTGTAGGGTCTTTACCCTGTGCAATAGGTATGATGCAAGTGTCACTGACAACCTCTATAGAATTAGTTTTGGTTGTATGAGAGAGTTTTGCCTCAAACGTTGAAGTGTATTTTCACCTCTCGCATAACATATCTGTTTTATTAAGAATAAGTATTTAAAGTATTTTAATCAAAATATTAAAACTGTAAATTCTATAGCTGCAAGAATCTTCTGTATAGTATATCTTATCACAATGGGATTTATTAAAGAAAGCTGAAATGTGTTAATATCCTAGGAATTATATTAGGAGATTCACTTAATGAACTGGAGTCTGGAACTCCTCATTGCAGCTTGGCGTAGAGAAGCACCAAATATTGTCTATGAATCGCACTGTGATTCACAGAGAAAACTGCAGTCATCATGAGTAATGAAGCTGAGACATTGGTGTAATACACTTGTACAGTACATCTGCACTCAGTAAGCTATTGCCCCAAATAGCATAATATTGTACTACTGCAGGGTATATCAGTTGCCGCAGGCATAGCTCAGCATTTGTCCAGATAAGACAATGTATGACATGTTAAAAATGCAGTAAATTTAAGTATGGCACTTTCTGTAGCTGTACGTAGTAGCTGCAATAAGATGCCAGGATTCTCTCTCCATACTTTGTGCACAAAATCTGTGGTGGGCTGACATTGTTGGTGTACAATGCTGAACCTCGGGCCTTCCCAGTCTATCTCTCTGTGTTGTCTGAACACATTTTTGATTTGTGCTTTGAGCTTTTGGGGGAAGCGGGACAAGTAGAAACGTTTATGTAGTGAATTTTTGAATTGCAGGTAACTATTTCTCCTTTTGCTTAGTTGCAGCTAACCTTTGAGGTAAAAGAAGTTTTCTTACCTCTTGCCTATTTTCTTGCTATGGTAGAATTATGAAGTAACACTGAATGAGAGTACAGTTTTTTGTAGCAACACTTATAGCAAACCAGACAAACAGCAATTAATTACTACAGCATTCTTAAGGAGCTTTTCTTGTTTGTGGTGAGCTTAAAATTTGTGATGAGCGCTTTACTCATCAGGAATTGTTTTCTGCAATTTGAATTTAAATTGTTTTTTTTTCTGGGCTTCCCTGCATTTTGTTACTGAAGATGAATGATAGTGGGTTGGTATATTGTTCATGCATGATTAAGCTTTCCGTGCCAGTTTTTTGCGATGCTGTTGTGAAGTAAGTTGGTGCAAAGTCTCTTGGATTAAGAGAATGTCAACATTTTAAAGTACTATTTAAGCAAGTAAGAAGCAATGTGAATTTGAGGATCATTTTAACATAAAGTTATATGACTGTTTGACTGACTCTAAATCCATACTTCCTTCCAAATCAGTTTAACTGTTTTGTTGCAAGCCAGTAAATCTTCAGTATTACCTCCCTTTCCCCTTGCCTTTTATATAATCATTCAGAATTATATGGATGGGCATGTCAGATCAGCACTTGATTGACTCCTATATCTTATCAAATTAATACACAAGTATAATGTTAATGCACATTTGGCATATGTTTTGTTATTTACTAATCACATCGGTGTTGATATTTTAATTTGTGTAGATTAATTTTGTATTTGTGAGTTATGAAATATCATACAATACTACTGTATGCTTTAATGGGCTTCTGACTCTTTCTCTAGAATCTCCACTTATTTTCTTTATCAGACTTTATTTTTGATATTTTTAATAAAATATGATTTTTTCTGACAGCAGTATAGAATCAAAATCAGGAGCAGTCGTAAATGCTACAGAAAGACAAAGTAATTTTTCTGAGATGTCTTTTTTATGATTCATAAAATGCTAAGTAGCAAGGCCATAAACTAGGTATATTTTGTGTATTCAAATGTGTACACTTTTTCCTGAGCATCATTTAGCGTAGAGGACAAGAGTATTTAGAACCAGTATCTAGACTTCTATAGAAAACATACTTAGGTGATAGGAATGACCTCTAAAATTTGTCTTTTGTAGTTTTAAGGGGCAATGGCAGAAAATAATGTGTCCCTTTTAAAAGTGTATAAGGGCAATAGTTTTGAGGATTGAGTACAGGTTTTTAAAATACAGGATTGTAGTAAGGGCATCAGTATCAAATCTCCATACAAAATATAAAATTCAGGCTACCCCCCCCCCCCTGCTGAGCAGTAACCTGAAATGGGAAATGTGTTTTACAAGTCAGTAATTACAAGCATTTATGTTTTCCTGCTTATTAGATGCATGACATTGCAGTGCATGAACTTAATAGATGGCATGGTTTATATTTCAAGGTACCTAAGGGCAAATTATGGCTGATTTATTTATTTCAATAATTAGTTACAGCAAGCAGGAGGGGATTTGAACAGTGGCATGCTTAATGAAATGAGGTTTCAGGTGAAACTGAGCATCTTGCAGTTAAAGTGCTTTTTTTCTGTTGCTACAAGTACTTCCTTGCTGCATGTGTATTGTACTTGTAGAATTACTCTTGCTAAGGTCTTTCAGTCCCCTGAATTATTTTTTTAATCATTAATAAACATTGACAGGAGTGGAGGAAGGTATGCACGTATTTTACAAGTATGTCATATTTGCTGACCTGGGACATAGCCACATTCATGCTTATTTTATGTTACTCAGCAGTCATCTGTGATTGATGCACTTTGCATTCTTTCTCCGTCAGTGTAGTACAGTGATAACCACTTTACTTGTTTATCACTAGGCAAGGCTCAGTTTGTAAAGTATTGTTAGAATAATCTCTTGATACTTACTCTTTACATAGCTGTCAGTCATTCCTAATTTTTCACAGATGTTTCTGATTTTGCCTGAAAATTGTCTTCTAAAATATGAAATTTTGTAGAGAAACATTGAGGAATGAAGTCATTAAACAGCACTGCCAATTTCATTTTGAAGTTTTATTATATATATATATATATATATATATATATATATATATATATATATATATATATATATATATATATAATAAATTTACATATAAACATATATGTGTGTGTGTGTGTGTGTAAATTTTTATATATAAAATCAGTTAATCAAGTTTTCAGAAACTCAAAATTCATGTTGGTGAGACGATATGATCGAATGCCTGAAAGGAGTTGATATATATATAATTTGCAGGGAGTGTTGGGGTGCATATGGGCTTGCCTCCCCTGCAAAAATGTAAAAAAAAGATTTTTTTTTTTTAATGTTAGAGTTTTCAGAAATTCAGTCATATTGTCTCGCTGATATGAATTTCGAGTTTCTGAAAACTCAAGTGATATAAATCCATCCAACTATGATAGTTTCAAATGACTAATTCATAGGATAACACTGTTGCCTCACAGCAAGAGGAATCTGGTTCGATTCTCGGCTGGGGTGCCTAATGTGCAGAGTTTGAATGTTCTCCCTGCGTTCATTTGGGTTTCCTCCAGGTAATCCGGTTTCTTCCCACAATCCAAAGATGTGCATCTGGAGTGTTTCTCCCTAGGCCTCCGATGAAAATACGCTGTGTCCTAGTCGAACTTTCCTGGTCAATAAATAATAAATAAATAAATAAGTAAAAAGCATCCCAGCCATTATCCCTTATTGTTTTTCTTTTTTTTTTTTGCTATTGGTGAAGAAGTTGGGTAATATGTCTATCTGTTCCCAGCACTTAGACTTGAATGTTTCATGTTTGATGTGTTACCAGAAAATAAAAAACAGAGCGACCACCACGACGAATGGCATAAACTTTAATAGCAAAAAATGAAAACCAACTTAAATGTTTTTAAAACAAAAAAAGAACACTTCACAAGAAGTATGTGGCAAAATTTAATTCTTTTGTTTCTATTACAAGAACACCATCAGAATAAAAGACATCTCTGTAAAACCAGCTTAAATATACAAAAAGGTAGATGTGACCGGAAGTATTAATGCTTCAACCTATCTGACTTTCTCTTTAAGAGTGGAGCAAAAGAAACAAAATCATTGAAGCCAGGTAAAACATAATAGTTTCATGGATCTGCCATGACATTTCCTACAGAGGAAGGTAGTTTGCTAATCACCCCCACCCCACTGTCCTGAAAGACTTTTTCCAATACAAAAAAGTAAACTTTTTAAAATCCTTACAAAAACTAGAATGTTTAAATAAAGCATTACTTTCATCACCAGTTTTAATGGAATATAAATGTTCATAGATTCTTTTATTTAATCTTCTGTCAGTTTTTCCAATATAAAAATCAGGACATGTAGAAAAAGAGCCACATAAACCACCCAGTGGTGTTGCAGGTATGATACATTGGCAAGGAATAACCCTGGAATGGTTCAGAATACCCACATGTGGTCCATCAAAGATGTTACAACACAGTCTGCATGCACCACACTTAAGTATTTTAATTGTCTGGGAACAGACAGAATCAGCATGTTTTTGTGACTTTAAAAAGATCTCATTGTATTCATCTTGCAAATAAGAGGTTGGCCTTAATGTTGTTATCTATTTCCATAATTGTTTTAGAAAGTTCACCTAAAGTATTGTTGTTATACTTAATTAAAATAATAACATAGTCCATATAACTCCTCTGGGAAAATGTACATGGTTTCTTATGTAATGGCGACTCCTGCCCCCATCCCATTAGGTAATTTATGGTACTGAAGGAACTTGGGTATAGTATGGTATCTTAACATCTTGGCAAATAAAAGCAACAGTAAAACAAAGCATGACTTCAAATACCATCCAGTAAAATTATATAAAAGATGTTTATTGTTAGGTTAGCGCTTTCACCACTAATGTGGCTTCATCAGACCATCAATACAAATTAAAATAAAACTTTACAATTAAATACTTACATAAAAATGCTTCATTAATTCAAACGTTAATCCATTCACTATTGGACTGACTGTGCATATGCACGTCGATAGATGACATCAGCAGCTCAAGTTAAACAATTTCAAGTCACAGTACATTTTTAAAACTTAGTTGATAAACATTTACTGAACAGTTCAACATTGCTCTAAAAATAGAAATAAAACATAACTCTTCAATTTATGTTGATTATTTATGATAGAATATAAAAGTGTTGCATCATTATAAGCAGATTCTTAAGTAAAGTGTAATAATGGCGATCACTAGCCATTGAGCATAGCAAGTTTCTCACATGTATACAACTAGTGTCCAACTATGTTCTCTTCTGAGATGTAACAACTCACTTCAGCATGCTTTTTACATGTGTGTGTGTGTGTGTGTGTGTGTGTGTGTATATATATATATATATATATATATATATATATATATATAAAGTAAATACATAAAGTATTTCACTTCCATGCTGGTGACTCTCAGACTAAACTCCATGTTAAAATATGCCGACTCTCATGGTTTCACCCCTAGAGGCAGAAAACAATTACTACAATGTTTGTCAACAAACTGGTAACTGTCATATCCAATTATAAAAGATTTTACAGTTCTATAATAGCACAATCACTAATGCATGCATAGCGTACAAACTGCCCCTTACGCAACAGCATGCACGACACTTCCTCCAGAACCGCATTGGAAGCAGTAAATGCTATTTACACTTTTTACATATTTATTATATATATATATATATATAAGCAAGCTCATAGCATATTACACTTCCATATTAATGACTCTCTGGCTAATCTACCTGTCAAAATATACCAACTCTCCTAGTTTTACTACTAGGGGCAGAGATTGACTTCTGCTTAAGGTGTTTACCAACAAGCAAGTCCCCGTTGTATCCAGTTATAAAATTTTTTTAAAATATTTATCTATTCATTGACAGCACAATCACAAATAACCAGATAATTTACAGACTGCCCCTCAGCCAACAGCATTCACAACACATCCTCCGAGGTCAAGACCACATTGAAAGTAATAAATGTTGCTTCCAATGTCATAACCAACCTTGAATAAATAGCTACGAAGTTATATAGCGTGTTAAAAATCCTTCCTTCACTTAACCCACATCTGCACATGTGGGAAAGGTGCAGTATATATGCTGACTGTATTCCAATGTACACTTATATATCCATCACAGCTATCATAAATAAGCTGTGGCAGTTTGAAATCACATATTTCATTAACTGTGATTCATATCAGCACATAGGGATACTGTATACACAGTCGCTTCATCCTAATGTGTCCAGCCACCTTAATAAATGACCTATGATACAAATCATCACCTAGAAGCTAACATCTCAACGAACAACTTTCAACAGATCAAACCAAATAATATACACTATACAATGTTCCACAAATCTAGTTGTGTGTTATAGAAATCTTTACAAAGATACTTATTAAATATTATAGCTCAAAATTATGTAGATTCATAGCAAAGCTATAATATATATGGCAACAATCACCACTATAGCTGGAATGATCATCTGATGCATACTACTTAGATTCATGTCAATAACTCCTAGTTAAAAAAGTTATACGAAAACTCATAAGAATAATAACTTAGCATGAAATGCTTAATATAACTTGTAAGAATCATAGCTTAGCATGAAATGCTCAGTATAGTTTCCTTCATTTAGCATCTCATTAAATCTACGATTGAACAGAAACTATCGTTACAGCTAAATGCCTCACTTATGTGCTATAGTTTAATGTATCAAAGTCATATAAATTTGCCTCACAAACAATATCCTCATATCTTTCCCACAAAATACATTCCATACTGACAAGATAGTTGTTAACATTATTTTAATGAACCAAGAAGTGAGGATGTCATTCTTTTATGGACAATATATATCAGCAAATATGAACCTATAATATTAACACAATTCAACAGTTCATCATAGAAGCTATCAGATAATTCATAACTGAGCAACTTCATGTATAAATATGAAAAACTCCATTTTTACTATATTTTTCATGTAGGGCTACTTTCTAGGTAGTCTCTGTGCTTCCAAAACACATTTCATAGAGAGTTTTCCATTGAGCCCTGACTATTTCTTCGCTCTCAATTTTAATATCCATCTTAGCTCACTATTTTCAGTTAAATTCCTAATATTGCCCATTCTAGGTTCAGGAATGATTTGTCCTAATCCCATAATCTTAAAATTATGGTTTAAATTACTCATTTCATTATATTTGGACAGTGCACTGACTGAATCTCTATGTCTTAAACTATTAACATGCTCTCTTCTATGTTGCTTAAGTGCTCTATTTGTTTTTCCAACATAGAAGTGTAGACAACGGTCACACTGCGCTAGATAAATTATGTTCTTGCTATTACAATTTATTCCAGTCTCTGCTTTATATACTACCCCTGTATTGGTGCGTATAAATTTAGTTGTTTGATATCCTGGCATACATTACAATGACCACATTTACTTGTCCCTGTAGCCATTTTTATTTTAGATATTACTCCATCCTTGGGGTAGCATAACATTTTTTTCTGTTCTTAAAACAGAAGCGAGGATGCTCCCCTACTATATCTTTAATCCTTCTATCGGTCATAAGTAGTGACCAATGTTTATAAAAAACATCCTTTCACTCTATTAATCTCACTAGTATACGGTATAGATATCTTAACTATCTTATGGGTATCTTCAGCTGCATTAAGTTGGACTCTTGTGTTTGACCTAGCAGAAAGATATGGCTTAGCCCTATCACACCTCATTGATTTAACTTCTTCTAGAACAGGAATTACTTCTTTGTCTTTATATCCATGTTGGTATAAATTATTTTCCAACTGAGTAAGACCTTCTATAAATGTATGTTCCTTGTTATTTATACGTGAGACTCTTCATCCCTTGCACTTTGACTATGTTCCTAAATGTTTGCTTAGGGTGCATGCTTGACCTATGTAGGAGTGTATTCTATAACAATCCTTATGAAACACCTTGGTCTCAAATAGGCCATCTCTTGTCATAGATACAAAAATATCCAAGAATGCTACCCCTTCTGTTGAATAATTCAATTCAAACTTAAGGAAACTAGTTGTTACTTCTATCATTTTTACGAATGTACTCCGCAATGGTAGGGACCCTGTCCAAACAAAAAAGATGTTGCCTACAAAACAATGGTAGAATCTCACATAATCTTTGTACATATCAAGTGGAAACATGCATTCGATCTCCCATTGTGCCATAACTGCATTGGCGTAGCTGTTGGCACATGTGCCCATAGCTGCACCTTCGCAATGCAGATAAGTGCCATCAAATACAAATACATTTATGTTTTAAAACTATTTCCATGAATGTACATATGATGTCTATCAGGGTTCCTCCATATTCACTTTTGTCTGTAAGAAAATTCCGCAGAAAATTCCCCCCTTCCATATTTGGGATGGAGGTAAAGAGGCTACATCAAGTGTTACCAAATTAATGCAATCACTCTGTTGTAGTTCAACTTTAAATTCAAACAAGCTTTCTAAAAACTGCTTGGAACCTTTTAAGTACAGCATCAACCTTGTCTAAGATGGGCCTAACTTACCTTTCAACAAAGATGGAAAAGGGTTCAGTTAGCCACCCTCTGACCGCTACTATAGGCCTAAAGGGTGGCTTATACTGATCCTTATGTATTTTAGGCTGCCCTTGAAAAGAAGGAATTAAAGGGTTTTTCAACTGTGAGAAATTGTATGAGCTCTAATGAAAGGCCATACCTTATCATAAAGTCATTTATCTTAATTTTTATCAACTGTTGCATATCTTGTATCTTATCAACTGTTATAACCTTGTATACTTTATCTGATAGCATTAAGTGTTATGAATTAAATAAAACTCTCTACTCATCACTACAGTCATGCCTCCTTAGTCTGCAGGCCTAATCACTAACATTGTGTCTGCTTTTAGGTCTGTCAAGGCTACTTTCTCCTGCTGTGTTAAATTAATGTCCTGTCAATGAATAGATAAATATTTAAAAAAAATTTATAATTGGATACTACGGTGACCTGCTTGTTGGTAAACACTATAAGCAGAAGTCGATCCCTGCCCCTAGTAGTAAAACTAGGAGAGCTATTATATTTTGACAGGTAGTGTAGCCGGAGATATATATATATATATATATATATATATGTGTGTGTGTAAAAAGTGTAAACAGCATTTACTACTTCAATGTGGTTCTGGTTTTGGAGAATGTGTCGTGCATGCTGTTTATGTATGTATTAGTGATTGTGCTATTAAAGAACTGTTAATTTTTATAATTGGATAGGACAGTTACCGGTTTGTTGACAAACATTGTAGTAGAAGTTGTTTCCTGACTCTAGTGGTGAAACCATGAGAGTCGGCATATTTTAACACTGAGTTTAGTCTGAGTCACCAGCACGGAAGTGAAATGCTTTATGTATTTACATACATATATACATATATATATATATATATATATATATATATATATATATATATAACATTGTGTCTGCTTTTAGGTCTGTCAAGGCTACTTTCTCCTGCTGTGTTAAATTAATGTCCTGTCAATGAATAGATAAATATTTAAAAAAAATTTTATAATTGGATACTACGGTGACCATATATATACACACACACATGTAAAGAGCATGCTGAAGTGAGGTGTTATATCTCCGAAGAGAACATAGCTGGACTTTAGTTCTATACATGTGAGAAACTTGCTATGCTCAATGGCTAGTGATATCAGCCATTATTATTACACTTTAATTACTTAAGAATCTGTGTATATGGATGCAACAGTTCTATATTCTATCATAAATAATCAACATAAGTTGAATAGTTATGTTTTATTTCTATTTTTAGCGCAATGTTGAACTGTCCAATAAATGTTTACCAACTAAGTTTTAAAAAAAGTACTGTGACTTTAAATTGTTTAACTTGAGCTGCTGATGTCCTCTATCTACGTGCATATGCAAAGTCAGTCCAATAGTGAATTAATGAAGCGTTTTTATGTAAGTATTTAGTTGTAAAGTTTGATTTTAGTTTGTATTGATGGCCTGATGAAGCCACATTAGTGGTGAAAGCGCTAACCTAACAATAAACGTCTTTTATATATATTTACTGGATGGTATTTGAAGTTGTGCTTCATTTTACCATTGCTTTTATTTGCTTTACCGTTTGGTGGTTACAACGGTACTTGTTTAACTGCTAAGGATTATTTTACCTTGCCTTGATAATATAGTATCTTGTTTAACACAGATTGTAAAAAAAACATATTGTCTAACTTTATGCTTTTAAATTTAGTAAATCTCTTACCAAGACCCTCAATCTATTGTTGCAAACTAAATTTAAAAGCATACAGTTAGAAACTGTTTGTTAGTGGACTGGACTATCAGTTCAATTAAGTCTACTTTGGGTCTCTGCACTAGGGTTGCCAACTGTCTAGAATTTTTCTGGACAATCCAGAATTAAGGGACACTGTCACTGACATTGAAGAACAAAAGAATGTTTAACTCCGCACAGTAATATGCCCTGGGAGAAATGCTCTAGATTCATGTCTTTGGAAAGTGGGAGGAAACCGGAGTACCTGGAGGAAACCCATGCAAACTCAGGGAGGATATGCCGACTCGGCACAGAAGGCACCCCAGCCGATAATCAAACCAGAGAACCTGCTGCTGTGAGATGACAATGTTAACCACTGCACCACCCCTATATATGTATGTGTGTGTGTGTATATGTATATATATATTGATATATAGATACACACACAAATAATGTATATAAATTCATGCAATGGTACATTGGGATTCAGAATAGCAATCACAAATAATCAAAACAGACTCCATCAGAAGCAACATATTTAAAAATTTAAAACAGTGTTTTGTAGGAGGCAAACTCTCCTGTAGCCCCCAGACCCTTGCATCCCTAAAAATCTTAGCTCCAAGATCATACAATAGTGGCTGAAATGAGCATTGAGACAATGTCAATCACTGTACTACATATCTCATCAAATATACATACATACATACCTATATATATGTATATAGATAGATATGTATATGTACATAACACACACACACACACACACACACACACACACACACACACACACACACACACACACACACACACATAGTATATAATATCTAAGTACATGTGGAGGTGAATGTGGATGGATGTAAATAATCTCCAGGTACACACACTGCTCCTTTTGCCATTGTATGTATATTACAGCTGTTATGGTTCCCCTCCTAACAGTCATTCCCTCCTGCCACTGATTTTGACTTCTCCTCAGTGAAATGAAATGCTATAGCTTTGTAATGCCTACACTGCATTATGTTAGCATAAAGGTTAATGGGAAAAAAAGAGCTGGAAACATGCTGGAATATGTCATCACCACACCATACTTTGGCCCTGCATTTAGTATTGGAAGGACTGATCATCAGCATTGGGTTTTGTGGAGCATCTATGGAGAAAACCCTGGCACAGATTACTTTGTTTTCGGTGCTTTGCATTGAACCCTAGCCAGCACATTAGCACTGTTTTTTGCAAATCGTTTTTAGACCACTTAATGTTATATCCATTGTGCGGTCATATCATCTGTTGGTTGGTTGGCTGAAGGCTTTTTGCAATGTGCTTTATGCAACACACATACATACTCTCAAATATTTCAAGGAAGGGCATTAATGCTCTTCTAGACTGCCAGTATACCAAAACAGTTGTTCCCATAATAAGTGTCCAGGACATTCTTATAAATAAACTAGTGTTTTTCTTTAATGTAGTTTGGTAGTGTGTTCCATGCATCGGCTGCTCTCTCAGAGCACCAATTAGTACACTTTTTTTTTTTAAAACTTTTTTATTAAATTTAAAAAAAAAAAACAAAAGAAACCTGAACAAGATTAACAAATTTAAGCCAACAAGAAAAGGAAAAAAAATGTAAAACTAGGTCTACTATTTACTTTTTCTAATCAAAAGGGTACTTTAACGAATAAGTGACAACCAAATCACTTAAACGAAAACACACTTTCGCGAAGAGCATTTTATCAAAATGAAAAAACAAACAAAAAAATACTGCAAACACATTTTTGCAAGGGGCAAGCCCCCTTGCACCCCCCACAATCCCCGGTACTTATATATACTAACTCCAAGATTGCACTACAGTGGGAAAAAGGGTATATTTCTTTATTCCCACTGTAACATGCTCTATAACAAGTTCTGTCAACATTATAGGTTTTCCCTCCCATTAGAAGCTCAACAGGAATTAGTAATAAACACACCTGTACTACCAGAGGATCTTGGAACCACCCACTATTCTTCCTTAAAGTGTTCTTTGCAAAAGTGCATTTTTGTTTCGCTAAAGTGGATTCTGCTGTCTGTTATTCTGTAAAATGTCTTTTCGATGAGAAGTAGACCCATAAAGCTATATATAAAGTCCATAACAAATATTGTTAATCATCAACTGTAATATATTTCTAAAAGGTCTTTTAAGTTTACACCAAGATAATTTCTTATGGGTAATATCTGTAGTTCTGTTATACAGAGTTTGTAATTCTTTATTACATACATCCTTTGCTAGATAAATTATGAAAAAGAGAAGACATTCTTGCTTTTCCAATTCTTTTTAATAACCTTTCTGTCAATAGCCAATATAGATGATAAGAGAAACCTTTGTGGGAATATAATCTGGAATTGGAAAATTAACTAAAATCAAAGAACTTGTTATATTGCTTTTGTCTGTCCACATTGCTTTAGTAAAGTTTCCAAACTCTTCCCAAAATGAAGTAACTATTCTACATTCCAGTATCATATGTTTCCAATCAGCATTTAAATTAATAGTACACCTCCAGCATCTTAAGTTTTCTTATTTGAAAAAGAGGGCTATTTTGTGTGGTATTAAAAAACGTTTATACAAACACTTCCAATTAAAACTTTTCCAATAAACAGATGATGTGGAGTTACCAAAAGCTCTAAATATAACTTTATATTAGTTTTTGAGAATGTTTCTTTATTTTTGTAGAATAATACCAATGAGACGCATCAAAACTCAGTTTCAGATTGCAAAATCCTATAAATTATTGACAAATATTATTTATTCTTACATGTAGCACTGTTAATCTGAAATAAATCTACTATTTTAGGTAAAGGTTTAGTGTTTAAAGTTCAAGTCATATGTAAATTTATTTATGAATTCCATAAAGCTCTGAATATCCAACCAACTACTTTTTATTTACATTATAGCTGGCTTAAAGCCTTTCAGCAGTGTTAATTTTATTTCCATTCAAAAACTGAAACCAGAATTTTACGTTATTTTGCCCAGTATTAGTTATTATATGTACATTAAAAGATTCCAGACGGCCAGTAGTATAACCTATAGGAAACATGAGCAGCATTTGTTTAATCAAATAATTACTCTCCATTACTCTTTTTAAATAAATTTAATACATGTTTAATACCAAAAGTATAAACATTAGTATTTTTGTTATTTATACAATATTCTTTTAGAATGCAATATGCAATACCAATGTTGGTTGGAACATTAAGACTTATTTCAGGTGCAATATTTGAAGTTAGAATTACTTCATGTGATAGTTTCCAGTTTGAACTATATGCAGAGTTTAGCCAGAGACTTACAGTATTTAATACAGCAGATATGATATACATATTAATATTTGGGAATCCAGTAACATTATATGCCAGTTGTAAGATATTCTTGGCTTTGGGGGGGGGGGTACCATAAAAATTTTAATTAAGTAGCATTTAACCTTTTAATGACTTTTTTAGGTGGTAATTAGATTAATGATTGAGCAGGGTATAATATTTTTTGCAGGATTATCATTTTTATTAACAGAAGTCTGTCTTCCACTGTGAAATATATTTTGTTCAAGTTTTCAGTTAGATTTGATATGCTGTTAACTCTATTTTTTATATATTAATGATACAGAATCCTTCCATTTTGATTGTGTAATTCTTAAATATTTAAGTTGTTTGTTTTCCCAATGAAATTGCACATAATATTTTAAAAGGTGAAGTTATTTGTATTTAAGTGTTTCTGTTTTATTATGACTGAATCTTAAACCAGAGATCTTCTCAAAACTTATAGTTGATTTAATAATGTTTTTTGTTGTAAATTCAATATTACTACGAGTTAATAAAATATCTGCAAATAATTGCAATTTAGAATTGTAATTATCATTAATACTAAATCATTTTATTTCATTATTATTTCTCACAAACATGACAAGGGTTTTATTGACAGGGCAAATAGCAGTGGAGTCGGAGGATATCCCTGTTTTGCTCCCTTTAATATTTTAAAAGAATTAGAAATAAATTAAAAAAATGTTAACAAAGGAAAAGGTATTGCTATGAAGATTCGTTATAATTTCAATACATTTTGGAGAAAAATGTTAAGCTTGAAGTACTATTTGTTGATACATCCAACTAATTGAATCAAAAGTATTGACAATTTTTATTTATCTTTATTAGCAATATCTATCAAAAACAAAAGTCTAATAATGTTATCTTGCACCCTTCTTCTTGAGATAAAGCTAGTTTTTTTATATTCATTAATTAGATTTTGTATTATCTACAATCCTTTTGCTAAAATACCCATTAAAATGTTCTAGTCTACATTTAATAAGGAAATAAGATGATAAGAAGTACATAGCTTAGGATCTTTGTTTTGTTTTAAAATAGGGGATACCATTGAGCATTTCTATGAAGGTGGAGTATTTAAATGAACATCTAACTTCATAAAATGTATCTATTAATATTTTTTTAGATATTATCTGGGATCATTTTTATATAATTCAGGAATTAAACCATGTAGACCAGAAGCCTTATTATTTTTCAGTTTTATTTGTTCTTTTAATTCCATAAGAGTACTGGATTTATCTAATCTATCATTTTGTTCTTTTGTTAATTTTTGCTCTATATTTTCTTTTAAAAAGCCATCAGTCTTATCACTATTTTCTAGAATTTGATTTTTGTTATTTCTTCATAGTTTCTCCTTAAGACTTCTAGAATATCTTTTAAATCTGTTGCTTTAAGTTTATTATCTACTTGATACATAATGTTTTAATATGATTAATATTTAATACTTTCAATCTAATTACTAATCTATGTACATTTCTGGGGTTTATAGTACAAGTTAGTAATTTAAGTTTCTCCATTTTTATTGATATTTTATTTAATATTTCTATGTACTTTTGGTTCAGTGCTTTTAGTTCTATATTTGTCTCTCTATCAGAAGGCTTTAATTTTAAGCTATCAGTTTTGATCTGGAGTAGATTTAATTCTTTTTAACAAATACCAATTCTTAATTCTGCCATAGATATAGGGTTTCAATGTTTCCCATAGGATTACACCTGGAACTTCACCATTATTGATCGTGTTTATAAATAAATTCAGTTCATTCAGAAATATTCTCTAAACCCTTTAATTTTAACTGGAATTCTTTGACAAAATACTAGTTCATTAGGTTTTAGATTAAGTTTAAATGTGATAGCATTATGATCAGACAAGTGGCAAGATGTTATTACTACTTCTTGCAATTTCGAGTATAATCCATTGGATACAAAAACCTTATCAATATCTGTTTGAGTGCCAAATCTATTTCAATAATGAATTTAATGTACTTGGCAATTTTAGCTCTTGAATATCTCTAAAACCCATCATATTTATAAAGTTGTTTAATTGTTTAGCAGTAGCTGTTATTTTAATTTTTTTGTCTTTAATGGTATCCTTTTCTGATAATATGCAATTAAAATCGCAATTTAAACCACCCTCTATCATCCTTTGAGAATTCTCTATCTATCCTTTGCTCCTACCTCTAAAAGTGTTTATTCAATAACCTATATTATTTCAAATTTCAACATTCTAATAACCTTTTAGATTTAGTTATTTAAAACTAACTTTTCATCTAATTTAAATTTATTAAATATCAAATGAGACAAGTCAGTCTATCAATAATAAATATCATTACGTCCCTATTAGTTTAAATATCAATACTAGGTATAAATCTAAGCAAGCACTTACATTCTAATAATCAACCATATTTGTAGAATGGATTATTACATCACTTTTTGTTATAGAAATCAGATATCAATACCAAAGTACTGAATGTGTCTATGCATAAATAAACTAAAAAAATATATAATTTCTAACATTCAACAGAGTAGAAGTATGTTTACTCGAAAATTTCATCACACACCTACCAGCTAAGTTATAGATCAATAATATACTCTATATAGAAAGTACATCTTACACTATTTAAACATAGGTAAGGAATCTCATCACAGCAATATAATTTCAGTATAATTCTTAACATCTATTTAGATATTTTAATGCTAATATTTTGTTTAAACTATGGTTATGTAAAGAATGTCAGTTTACAGTCATCTGATTCAGATTGTATTTCATTAGAAATTCCATTTCCTTATGTTAAAGTTTCAGCTTCCACTCAAATAGTTAATAAAAACTGACCCTAATTAGTATGTGTGTGTGTATATATGTGTGTGTGCACGCGCGTGCATGTGTGCGTGCGTGTGTGTGCGTATGGGTCTACTTGATATGGCTGAAATTTCAAAATGTCGACTTTCATATGGCCGAGACCATATGACTGACATTTGAAATCTCGACCATACAAGTAAAACACAAACTTACCTTAATGCTGCTAGAAGGGAGGCTTTGCCCCCCCTGTATCACCCCCATGGGGGGCTTCACCCCTACACCCCCATAACTTAAATATACCTACTCCGAGATTGCACTACAGTGTGGAAGTGGAAATCTTTCCATTCCGCACTGTAGCATGATGCTGGTTCCCCATGGTCAACATTTCAAATGTCGATCATATGGTCTCACCCATATGAATGTCGACATTTTGAAATGTCGACCATTAGAAGGGGACCTATACACACACAGATATATATATATATAAACCTTAAACATAAATATTATGCTTTAATTTTTGACATATTGTCCAGATACACTTAAACCTATTATTACTGTTGGTGACCTTGTAGTCTTTTAATATGGACCTTTAAATGTATTTTTATATACAGACTCCTTTAATGAAATTTAATATTAAACATTCCATCCTTTATAAATATTATAGCTGTAAAACTTTACCTTTAATTAATTATATCACAACAACTATACAGCTAATTCCTGCAACCTAAAAACCGTGCATACCCTTTAAATAATCCCTACTTCAGCTATTAGCCACAGCATCAATTAAACACTTCTCACATTTCCAGTCCTTTTAATGTTCAAGCACTTTGACAACTCCTTGTAGCTCTGGCTTTCTTTTACAACAGTAGTCCCCCATCCATTATGCACAGAAATTAGCTTGGTTTGAGTGACTGACATGCCAAATGGCCATGATGTATCATGCAAATTATGTATAATAGACATGTCATGCAGATTTATCAATTATATCCCGCATACGTTACTTATTGATTGATTATGGTGAAATCACTCCCTGTGCATGCATTTTGTGAATGGTCCTGATACTGCTTTCAACCTCTTAGCACCAGAAATCTAGACAAATCTAAAAACAATGGGTGAGCAAAGACCCTGAATCAGGGACAGATTTTTAATTATCGCTGTTGTAGAAAAGTTACTAGAATAGCAGATATTGCACAAGAATGTATTTTAAAGAATATAAGGTAGGACTGGAATTCAGTTATTGGTTATCCTTTAGCAACTTCAATATTTAATGATTTACTAAAAAAAAAACACACACACATCACAAACCTTTAAGCGCTTGGGCAACTTTTGTGGAGGACTATAAAAACTGCATTGCTCTTCCACACATACTCAAAAAGGGTCCCAAGCTTTATCTTTGTTGTTTCACTCTTAATATGAAGCTTATGTGGTGGTTATTCTGCATAAATTAAAGCAAAACATTTCTAACATGCAAGTCTCACACGTAGAAATAAATGCAAGAAACTAGAAACAAGCACTGCAGAAAAAGGAATATTCCTAAAAATTGCATACTAATTCAATTTAGCTTGAGTTGTACTGTTTCCAAATACATCAATATCTAGGATCTTAAAAAAAAAACTTGTTCATAGGTTCATAGGTTCATAGGTTTATACTAGGCTATCTGCCCTAAGGCATTTATAAGCCTAGCCCAAATTTTTGTGGCTTACGCCACCCCTTATATGAAAAAATACTGTGCCATTAGTTTGTTGTGCCTCTGTCCAGCAGTGACCCAGAGATGATTCCCGGGGTAAACCTACGATCTCCCATCCACAGGTCTAGATTTCTCTTGAACAGAGTCAGCGAGGTGCTCTGCCTCACATGGACCGGGATTTTATTCCACAGCATAGGGAGTCTCTGAGTGATAAATCTATCCCTCCAGCACGTCCTATTTATATCCGTGCTAAGGTTTAAGTCGCTTGCTCTAGTGGTTTTTGTGGATTTGGATTTTTTGAGGTGGAGCATGTCCATTAATTCCGGGTTGGACATGGCCTTGCATGTCAGGCACATGTCACCTCTGAGCAGACGGTATGCGACTGAATAGAGCTGGAGTTTCTTCAATCTGGCAGCATATGACAGATTTTGGAGTCCCTTTATCCTTTTGGTGAGGAACTTTTGGGGTCTCTCTAATTGCTGCAGATGTCGGGTGAGATACATCCTGAATGGGGCATTGTACTCGATCATTGGTCTGATAAGTGAAGAGTACAGGGGAACAATAACCTCACTAGATCTGGATGTGAATCCCTTCATGATCAGGTGGGCAATGTAGAAGGTCTTTCTAACCACTTTAGCAATGTGAGTGTCAAAGAAAGGCCACTGTCAACCTGGGTCCCCAGGTCCCTGATAACCTCTTCTGTGCTTAGTGGATTGCCACCTATATGGTAGCTTGGGGTTACCTTGTTTTTCCCGAAGGGTATGACTATACATTTTTGGCATTTAACTTCAGGCCATGGCTCTGGCACCAGCTATCTGTTTCCGTGAGTCCCTTCTGAAGGATATCCGTGTCTGATGCACTTTCCACTATGGCCAGTTTGCAGTCGCCTGCAAACTTTGTCAGCCAAAGTCCTCCTATGTTGGCCTGTACTTCTGAGAAGTAGATGCCAAACAATAGGGGCCAAGGACCGAGCCCTGTGGGACACCACTTGTGACCGGCTTGGAGTCTGACACAGCGCCAGCAACTCTAACCCTGTGGGTTCTGTCCTTAAGCCTGTTTGCAACCCATCTTGTGACATATGGGTTTACATTTAAGCTGGTAAGTTTTTCTACAATACCCGAGTGGGGTATTGTGTCGAAAGCCTTTGCAAGGTCAAGGTAGGCTGTATGGACTGCCTTTCCCTCATCAATGGCCTTGGTGACTGTTTCGAAGAAGTCGACCAAGTTCAAAAGGCATGATCTTCCCTTGACAAAGCCAAACTGGGTCGGGTCCAATGTCTGCAAGTCCCCTATATCTTTGTTTATGAGCTCCATTATGATCCTCTCCATAGCTTTGCAGACTAGACTTGTTAAGCTTATGGGGCGGTAATTACCAGGGTCCGTAGAGGTGCCGCCTTTGTGGAGTGGGACTACAGTTGCCTTACGCCACTCCTTGGGCACGTATCCTGTGGTAAGGCTGAGATTAAACAGCTGCCTTATGTGCGGGTTTAATTCCTCATTTAGCTCGTGTAGCACACAGCCGGGGACGCCATCCGGTCCCATTGATGCTGTGTTTTTAGCTTTAGAGAGTGCAGCTTTCACCTGCGCATTTGAGATGTCTGGGAGGCTACACTCGGCTGGGATAGTTATCTCTCCTTTAAGGGGGGGGAGGGGTGAAGTTTGCACTGAACCTGTCTGCCAGTATGTTGGCAATGTCTGTGGGTTCAGTGATTTTGTATCATTTTGGACTAATTCTGAGCATATCTGGGAGTTTCCACCCAGGTTCCTAACATAGCTGAAAAAGGCCTTATGATTGTCCTTTGAATCCATGGCAATTTTTCTCTCAAAATTGGCCTTAGTTGATTTTATGAGTGCTCGTATTTTTTTTACTAATAATGATCAGGGGTGACTTCCCTTTTATGGATTTTGTTCTATCATGTAATAGCTTTCTCCTCTTATTGTAAAGTTTGTTAATGGCTGGGGTCCACCAGACTGGACGTTTGCCCTTTGTGGAAAGAGTCTTGGTTTTATTTGGGATTGCCTGATTCATGCAGTCCTGGAGGTGTTCATAGAAGGCATTTGTAGATGAATATGAAGTCTCAAATAATGAATCATGAAAATATGTTATCCCTTTTAGTAGCATAATATTCATTCTGCTCAACATGCTTGTAAAACATATTTTCTTTTACTTATTCTGTTTACTTTGTGCATACTATCACGACTGGAACTAGCCTTCAAATATAGATAGAAAATGCAATTAAAGGTATAAGATGCAATAGTATTAATAAGAAAATGCTTTGCTAAAAATGGTTAATAGCTTGTTAGAAGGCTTTCTATATAATCTGGTTACTATTATAGTCAAGTCTGTGGTTTACAATTTAAATGCTCAGGCTACAATCTATGCTAACCGTTATGCAGAGGTTATATCAACAAGGAGCTGTTTTCATAATTCCTCAGTCAAGGCTCCACCTACTACAGATTGCAATAAAATGGCTCTGAACACTTCTAACCAGGAATAATGTATTTAGAGGAATGAAGTTGCACACTTCTCAAAAACCTGTGGTTGTTTCTAACTTTGCATCATTCTTAGAAAGTATCTGACTATGTGAAAGTCATATGCTTAATACAAATGCTAAACAATAAAGAGAAGCCGCAGCTTTAAAACTTTTATATTAAACTGATTTAGAATAGATAATGCATTTTCATTAAATTATATGTAAACTACAATATTTTCTTACTTTACAGCCTTTTAATAGTCCTTTCCATTGCCGTGTTACATTTTCCAGAGTTAGGAGGTCATCCTCAACTTACTAGCCCTTCTGTTCATTTGTACGGCTGCAGCTTTACTCTCACAGTTGTACTGAGCTTACGGTTCCTCTTTGAGGCATGCAGTAAGGCAGAAACTTAATTTCAAGGTGGGAAAAAACATTTCAGATGTTTTCAAAGGCTGTAAAGTGCTCGTGACTGCACATGTTTTGCCAGAGATGGGTTGCACCAGTCACCCCTAGGTTTTCGAATACTGGCCAAGGCTCTTGCCATCCCCATAGTGCCTTTTTTAGGCAAGGACCAAAGGACTAGCCAACCACCGTAACCAGCACAGGTAACCAAAAACTAAGGGTAATGCTACTCAACGCCAGAAGTCTCAACCTCAAAATGCACACACTCGAGGCTCTCCTTAGCATGGAGAAAGTCGATGTTTGTGCAGTGACGGAAACCTGGTTTAAGGCTCAACAGAGCACCCCAGCACTGCCAGGTTACAATTCATATCATACCTTCCGGCCTCAGTTACCAGATCACAGTACAAAGGGCGGAGGTGTATCCATATTCATCAAGGATACCCATATCTCCAGGTTAGTAGCGCATCATGATGCCCCAGAGATCATCCATGCGCAACTATCAGCAGGCAAAACCACATTTCAAGTTGTAGCCGGTTATAGATCACCCACCATGTCCCAAGATGCTCACTCTGCATTCCTTGAGACATTGGAAAATATAAAGGTCCTACCCAACACCATAATCTTGGGTGATTTCAACTACCCTGGTATAGACTGGGCGAACTACCAATGTTCCAACTCCTATGCTCAACGATTCATAGAATTTATAAATTCAAATGCCCTTGAACTACTAGTATGTTCCCCCACTAGAGGGGACAACATATTGGATTTAATCATCACAAATATGGGTGCCCATTGTACCACACCCATTATCACTCCCTCCTTGGTCAGATCCGACCACAAACTGATAACCTTGGACATCCTCACCCCTCCACCTCCCCCAGTCAAAGAAACCATAGTCAAAAACCTTTCCAAAGCAAACTTCAAACTACTTGCATCCGAAGTGGAAAGCTTCACTATTCCCTTGCAGAAGGATAATGATATCCAGGATGCAGAATCCTACACCAAGGCACTCTATATGCATCTTCAGGATTGCATGGACTGTGCTATCCCAAATAAAACCAAGACTCCTTCCTCAAGCAAGAAGAAACCAGTCTGGTGGACCCCGGCCATAAGCAAACTTTATAATAAAAGGAGGAGACTTATACAAAAAAAGGCCAAATCTCAAGTAGAAAAATCATCCCTGATCAACATTAGTAAGAAATTGAGGGCCCTCATCAAGTTAACTAAAGCTAATTTTGAAAAGAAAGTTGCCAAGGATGTGAAGGATAAACATAAAGCCTTCTATGGCTACGTCAAAAACCTAAATGGCAATGCTCAGGTCTGTTCTGAGCTAGTACAAAATGGAACAAAATGACCCTTCTGACATTGCCAACATCTTCGCTGACGGGTTCAGTGCAAATCCCCCCCCCCCCTCACCACCTACCTATTACCATTCCAGGGGATTGTGCAAGTCCAATTATTACTGATACGTTGGTTAACAAGGCTCTATCTAAAGCTAAAAACACTGTCTCCATGGGACCAGATGTTGTCCCAGGCTGTGTCATACGCGAGCTCCAAAAGGAATTAACCCCACATCTTAATACCCTGTTCAGTCTTAGCCTCTCCACAGGATATGTGCCCATAGAATGGCACACTGCAACGGTGGTCCCGCTACACAAGGGTGGGGCCACAACTGACCCTGGGAACTACTGACCAATAAGCCTGACCAGTCTGATCTGTAAGGCTATGGAGTGAATCATTATGGAACTCATAAATGGAGAGATTGGGAACCTCCAGTTGCTGGACACCACACAGTTTGGCTTCGTTAAGGGTAGATCATGCCTCCTGAACCTGATGGATTTCTTTGAGACAGTTACTCAGGCTACAGATAAGGGAAAGGAGGTACACACAGCTTACCTTGACCTTGCTAAAGCATTTGACACCATTCCCCATTCAGGTATTATTGATAAGCTCACCAGCCTGGGCATAAACCCTTACATCACAAGATGGATCGCAAACTGGCTCTCAGGCAGATCCCATAAAGTAAGTGGCAGGATCTATGTCTGAATCCAGACCAGTAATGAGTGGTGTGCCTCAGGGCTCTGTCCTGGGGCCCCTCCTGTTTGGCATATACTTCTCAGAAATACAGGCAAGCACAGAAGAGCTGTGGCCGACTAAGTTTGCGGACGACTGCCAACTGGGTGCTATAATAGAGTCTCCGGCCGACATGGAGATCCTCCAGAATGGCCTAAATGAGACTGATGCATGGTGTCAAAGCCATGGTCTCAAGCTAAATGCAAAAAAATGCGTAGTAATCCCCGTTGGAAAAAACAGAGTACCCGCAAATTACAACATAGGAGGTAATCCCCTGAAAACTGAAGAAGAAGAAATAAGGGATCTAGGGACCCAAGTAGATAGTCCACTTTCCTTTGATAACCATGTTGCCAAATTGGTTAGAAAATCCTTCTATGTGACCCTTCTGATCACGAAAGGGTTCGCATCAAGATCTAAGGATGTAATGGTGCCCCTCTACTCTTCCCTCATCAGACCCATTATTGAGTACAATGCACCAATTGGAATGTACCTGGCTAGACATCTCCAGCAGCTGGAGAGACCACAGAGGTACCTAACCAAAAGGATTACTGGCCTCAAACAGTTGCCCTATGCAGCATGATTGAAAAAGCTAAGACTGTTCTCTGTTGCATACAGCTTTCTCAGAGGCGATCTCTGTCTAACGTACAGAGCCATGTCCAACCCAGAATAGTTGAACATGCTCCATCTTAGTAAAACCGAATCTACTCGAGCTACACACTCTAGGGATATAAACCTCAACACAACAATGAATAGATCATGCTGGAGGGATAGATTCCCTTCTCAGAGACTTCCCTTACTATGGAACAGGGTCCCGCTCTACATAAGACAGAGCCCCTCACTATCACTCTTCAAGAGGAACCTTGATGAGTGGATGGGTAACAAAGTTCACACCGGGGATCACACCAACAGCACTACTAGATAGGGGCCAAGGGTACAAGCTGCTAGTACAAGGGTCTAGGGAACTACTAAATGGGCGGTGAATACCGCACAACGTGGCTGGGCTAATATATGTCTTCGGGCAGATAGCCCAGTACCAACCTATGAACCTATATGCGAGCCAGAATTCAAAAAGGTACACAGAGAAAAACAGATGAAATAAAATAAAGTGTGCAAATGGCTTCACTAGTATACAAAATGGCTTCTACAAGGCATCACAATTCGTTTAAATATTTGTTCATTTTTTTTAAGACAAATAAGTGTTAGTTCTGTATTATATACTGTTTAAATCAATTATCCATGGAAACATTATGAACACAGTCGTAGTCATTCAAAACACTATTGTATACTGAACTGACATTTCATCAACATTTCTCATTTCATGTATAGTTTTATAACGTCAACAATATTTTCATTTTGAAGAAGAATGCCCTAGTATATTAATATTCTAACAAATAATTATTTAAACTTTATTAGATATCATGAAACGTATCTACTTCAGATGTTCGACGTTCCATAATGCTGACTTTCATGTGGCTGAGACCATATAATCAACATTTTGAAATGTCAAACATCTTCTACATAATGTAAAACACAAAAAAAAAACTTCACTAACTGCATTTAGCAAGGGGCAAGCCCCCCTACACCCCACACGCTCTGCTACTTAAATATTCCTACTCCGAGATCGCACTACAGTGCAGAAAAGGGAAATCTCCTGGTTCCGTGCTGTATAGGGATCTCCGCTATACATGTTCGACATTTCAAAATGTCGATCATATGGTCTCGGCCATATGAATGTTGGCATTTTGAAATTTCAGACATCTTAAGTAGACCCTATGAAACATATAATCGGCCTGAAATCGGCCTGAAACACTGTCTATTCTGCAGAAAGGGTTTGGTAATAAACTATTATGACTCACAATCTCACTTCACACAATGCTTATTGTTTTACTGTTTGTGTTGCTATTCAGTCATTTGTTTCATGAAGAAAAACAGCAACAAAAGAAGGAAAAAGAAATTTACCTTTGAGTCTCTGGAAATCATTTGTATCTATTGAAGTACTGTGTTTTAAATTATATTGCAACATATTAATAATAATCTAAACTGGTCCAGAATACAAGTCCAAAGAAAGAAGTTCAAATTCGTTTACTTTGAACTTTTTATTGCTTTCTTTTGTTGACCATCCATTTTTAATTGTGTATCTTTTCAAGGTTGCTTGAGACCAATCCATTTCTTTTTGCTTGTGCAGAAGATGGTTTCCGAGGAAAGTCCAGGGCTTCATCCACTGTGTTGAATGTTTTTTGACCTTCAGATAAAAAAAAATTCTGATTCTTGCTGGAAGCAAAATTTGAGCCTTGATGTTAAATTTCTTGAGACATTTTGCTAATAGGATATAGGCTTTCCTTTTAGAAATTTCTGTGGAAGTATCATCATCCTCATATCTGATTGTTTGTCCTTTAAAAGTTATTGGCGAGTTAGACCAAGCTATTCTCAAACCAAGTCTTGTGTAGAAAGGAACTTGACAATTACAGACCTTTGGTGTAGATGGATTTTTTTGTTGCAGTGTTATCAGGAGGAGACCTATGTGTTCTTTCAATTCCAAAAGAAAGTGACTCTGGCAAGTTCAAAGTTTTTGGAAGCCAAGTATTTAAGAAATGTATCATATTGTTTCCTTTTTCCTTCTCAGGGACACCATAGAGTCTTACATTATTTTGTCTGGATTTACTTTCAAGATCATCCATTTTTTTCTAAGAGAAAAGTATTCTGTTTCAAAAGGTATTTGACTTGGCTTTCATTTTCACCCTGTCATCTGTATTATTTAAAGATTCCTTGATGGAAGTAATTTGATCAGAATGTTTCTTGATTATTTTATTCAGTAGATCAGTCTGTTTCATGTTTCCTTATTTTATAGTATCCATTTTGATGTCCAATTTATCCGTTTTAACTGATATTTCCTGCATGCTGGAAACAAGAGACCGCAGTTCATTCTTATACCTTATATTATAATCTATAGTTCTATAACTATCAACCAATTGGTTGATATGATTAGAAAAACTCAAAGCTGGATCTCCTCATATACCCGGGTCCTTAAATTAATCTACAGTTTTAATTACTGTGTGTTTTATTAAATATTCACCTTTCAATGTATGTCTGCCAAATCCCATATGCTTAGTTTTGATGTATTTATTGGCATGTTATTCTCCTGTGCCCAAATTGTCTATTTAGTTATGATCTTTTGAAGATATGCCCTATCCGTAACACACATAATCGGTTTATTCAGTTTTGTGTCATCTGCATACAAACTGTAGAACACCTCAGGGAAAAAAAATCTGAAAGATGCAATTTAAACAAGTAAAGGACTAGGACAGACACCTATAGGACAACCTGACTGCAACCAAGAATTTCATCTGTCCAATTACTGTATGGTACTTGCCGTGTCCTATTTGTAAGCCATGCACCTATCCAACTTATCAAGAGTAAATAATTACCTCGTTGTTGTAATTTATTGATCAGTGTTGACCATGCAGAATGTTGAAGTTAAATCTATATAAATTATATCACAGTACAATTTTTCATTCATAGCTGTTATTATATTGTTATAGAACATTGTGTTACAAGTGGCAATAGAGCTATTTTCAGTATACGCATGCTGATATATGGTTTCAAATTCCAATCTTTCCAGTTCTGACCACAACTTATCCAATATCTTCTCCATTATTTTTCCACAACATGAAAGCAGACTTAAGTGTCTATATGACTTTGGGTTTGTCCTACTCCCCTTTCCCTTAAAGACAAATTTAATAAGCGTATGTCTCCAATCTTGAGAAATTTCCTCATATTTATGTGAGCTAGTAAATAGTAAATTAAAGTGTGATGTAGTGTTTAATAAATGATAAATCTCTAAGCAAAAGTTTGTCAAATAAAATGCAAGCTAAGAAGTTTGAAAGTCATCAGTGATTTTGGAATAGACTCCGAAAGAGATTCTTAGGAATGGTAAGACTGTTGTGTAGTTTATGCCAGAAATGTGAAGTTGCATTTATTGTATGACATGAGTTCTTGAGACATAAATGCGTAAACATGGTGATATACTGTAGGATGAGATCTTAAAGTTTTCATTGGTTCATAAGCATATACTAGGCTAATGACTGTCATGTCCTTTACAAGTCTAGCTGCACAATCCAACCCAATTGTGCTCCTATGTATCATGGGCATTTATTAGGAGGGTGTACGTTAGGAGGTTTCTAGAGGTTATGTGTTTGGTATGTTAGTCTTGGGCATAGTTATTGTCTGCCTTTGTCTGTTAGGGAGATGGGAACCAGACCCGGGGTGAATTTCTGATTTCTCATCCACTGGTCAAGGTTATACTTAAATAGGGTTAAGGATAGACTCTGCTTTACTTGGACAGAGAGTCTTTTCCAGAGCATAGGATTCCTGTGAGAGACACATCTGTCTTGCCAACATGTCCTATTTATTTTGCAAGCAAAATTTAAATCCTTAGATCTAGTGATTGTGATGCTGTTCATTATGTGGATTTGCAAAAGGTCTGTTAGAGCTTGATGTGTGGATGCCTTCTATGCCAGAAAAAGATTGCCTGTCAGTAACCTGTTGGAGACCACGTACATAGATAGGGCTTTAAGGTGATCCATATAGGACAGTGTGTTTATACCCTGGATTCTCCTTGTAAGGAATCTTTATGGGCATTCATACTGTTGCATATGTCTGGCCAGGTACATGCCAAAGAGGGCATTATACTCAATGGGTCTGATAAGGGTTGAATAAAGTGGCAAATGACTTTCTTGGACCTGGATGCCATGGTCTTACTTATAAGTTGGCCAGCATAGAATCATTTTCTCACTACCTTGGCCACATTGATCAAAGGCCCGATAAGTGTCTACATTTGTTTCCATATTACTGGCTACCAGTTCGTCTCTTAAGGGTGGGGTAGTTAGCCTGGGTGATTGTTTTCCAAAAGGCACTATACAACATTTCTTAGCATTAAGTTTTAATTTGTGACTTTGGCATCAGTCATTTGTCTGTGTTAGATGCTTCTGTAAGATGTTTGTGTCATGGAGGTGGGACTATAATGGCTCCCAATTTGCAGTCCTCGTGAACTTGGTTGGCTAAAGGCCCTTGATATTAGCCTTTACCTCTGGGAAGTACATACTAAATAGGAGCTGTAATAGCACAGAGCCATGAGGTACTTCACTGTTGACTGGTCTCTTAGTGGAGGTATTCTCACCAGTACTGACTTCCTGGGTACCGTCTGTGAGCCAGCTGACAATCTAGTGAGTTATGTAGGGGCTTATGCCCAGTTTGGTGAATTTGTCGACTATACTTGAGTATGATATTGTGTTGAATGTCTTAACCAGGTCCAGGTGGGCAGTATGCACAATTTTCTTCTCATCCATTGGCTTGGTGACCTTCTCAAAGAAGTCCACCATGTTTAGCACACATGACTTTCCTTTGACAAAGCCAAACTTGGTTAGGTCCAGTGTCTGAATGTTGCATATATTGCCGATCATTTCTATGATAATTCATTCCATGGCCTTGCATATCAGATGAGTCAGATTAAGGGGTCTGTAGCTTCTGGGGTCAGATGATGGTCCACCCTTGTGAAGTGGTATAACCATTGCAATCATTCTTTTTTGTGGTAAAAAGCATGTTTTGGTGAAAATGGTGTCCAAATATACTCAAAATAATTGTTACAAACAAAATTATGCTACATGAAATCAGACTCGGTGTTGACAACTTGAAATATTCCTGAATCAGAATTTCAGAATACTTATGTTAGGGACCCATCTTATTAATTTTACCACTGCCATTGCACTCATAAATGTCGACATCACTATAAAATCCCTTTTAACATAAAATAAGAAAATGTCCATTGCATATTTTGCAAGGCAGGGCTCCCCAGACTAAATCCTGAAGGGTTAGGCCTAAGATACTGCACAATGATTAAATATTTTCTGCATTAAATCCAGTCTTATAATGTTTCCATTTCACATTGATTTCTAATTAATGTTTTGGAACCCTAGTTAGCTCTGGCAATGTACAGCCCTAACTAGTGTTTTAGTTGCTTAATGGAGATTTATTTTATTTTGATTTTGTTGCTCAGGGTAGAGGAAGACTGTGATTCCATTAGACCAGATGGTGGGAAGGATAGAGAAGTTCAGCTGTTTGTAGGCTCTAGCAGTTCCTTGGAGAGAGGAGGAGAGCCTGTGCATGGGGAGGATGTGTGAAGTGCAAAAAAGCATGAATTGGTGGGAGCTTTCATTTAGCAAGCACATGGAAGGATGTAGTTATGTAGGGAAGACATTATGGGGTGATGCCCATAGTGATGCTGGTAACAAATCTGCCTTCTCAGGGTAGTGAATAGACCAAATGAATGTCCTTATTGCCAAAATGCTGGTAAGGATATAGACCGCCCCATGGCTGCCTAAATTGAACCCCTAGATGCCTCTTAAGTGAGCTCTTATCCAATTGCTAAGGCTCGGTGAGCAGCAGAGGCATGGGAGCTAAAAGAATAACGATAAAGCTATAGAATTGCGGCACTATGATTCTTAACGATAAAGCTATAGAATCGCGGCACTATGATTCTGTTTCATGGATTGTATTGTCACTGCAGAACTGCATCTAAACAATTGTTTTTTCCAGCTGTAGTACAAATTTCTTTTCAGAAAAAAGAAACACTGCAACAACAGTGATGCAGCTTCTAAGGGGGAGCCTCATAGAGGATAGCTTGAAAATCTGGCTCTGAACTATTGAATGTTGGCAAAGTTTTGTGCAGAGTTTGAGAAATGATATGCAGACTCATAATGCTGAAATATTTCAAGTAATCTGTAGGCTGTCACCCTATAGCTGTGCATTTCTGTCTCTGTAGTGTTTTTTGACTCACTGCATGAATTTATCTTTTGGAAAATAATAGTGCAGTCAAAGGGCCTTAGAAGATTTCATAATATGTTTTTTATAGATGTCAGTTTGAAAATGAGGATTCCAAATGTAAATAACAGTCACTCCTGGAGAGTGAAATTGTTTCATAATATTCTTGAAGCTCTGAAATGTATGTATGGGTGCTAGGGTACGGGAAGATACAAGTATAAGTAAAGATTACAGCAAGAGATGATGGACCACTTTAAGCATTCAGGAAATTAGAAGAACGGTATTCTTTACAGAGTTACCACTGTTGTTGCAGGCACTCATCAGTGGATCATCTTCACCGAAGGATTGAGATCCCCTTTTCATTTATTCAGAATATGCCTGAGCTTGAGGTGCAGAATACAGTGGGTTGATGTTGAGGATTTTTATTTGTATTTTACAGCTGAGCTTAAACACAGTGAAAAAATGTATTTATTTATTTTTTTAATTTCAAACACAGCAGTGTGGCTATTTGTCACAATAAGTTACTGATTTGACATTTGTATATTAGGCTTTTCCCCATGATATTAGAAGAAATCCTAGCCCAGGACAATATGGTACATTAGTTGTACAGGGAACTCTGTATACCTAAGAGTTTTCTTTACTTCCTGATTATGTCTCTGATTGGGTGGGTACCCATTATTCTCCCCAATGGAATTGTTTTTAGTTGGTGAATGAATATTTTTATTCAAAGTCACAAGGGATGTGGGCTTTGGAGACAGGCTGGGGTAGTGCAGGAGGTGAACATCGAGTTTTATTTTTAATACAGAGCTGCATTTGGATTTCAAATAAGATGTTTCTTTTTATTGTAGGGCTTTACCAGTTATATTGTGGAATCCTGTTCTTGTCATTATTGGTATTACCTAGAGTGTGTAATCAATCATTGCTTATATCAGTTATAAAGGGCCTGGTATTAGATGGGATGGCTAGCAGAATTGACAGTTATATTTTGGATATGTAATTTTAATGCTAATTATATTATGTCACAAGACATTTGGCCATCTTTCTTCTAGGGAGCTCAGTTTAACTGAAGCTACTCCACATCTTCAGCATCCCTGTGTTGTTTCTTATTTATTCTGATATGTTATGATGTCATAAGTAAAGAAATGCTTGCCAGAAATTAGAAAAATAAGAAACACATCTATAGAAGTCAAGAAATACATCTTCTTTGAAGAGCCTATATATTTTTACTAGAAATACAAATCTTAGAAGTCCAGCTGCCAACTCCATGACATTCTCTTGTTGCATAAAATTTAAGGCTAGATTGAAAGCTTTTGATCCCGGAATTCCATTTATTTTATGCTGGTAGTGGATTAGTCAGTGAATCAGAAGTAATACCATGTGCTACATTTCCATACCATCTACTTCAGCACTACTACTAAAAAACTACAGGAAGCAGTACAAACTTCTGCATTAAAATATCTTGCATCAGTGCACATATCCTTTTGCTACATATCTGAAATAGATAAACTGATTCCTATTACTGAATGAACCAAATGCTTGTTTGCACCTGAAATATGTATAACCTCATCATTAATAACTTCTGTCTTCTCCTCACCTCTGAATTGAGTGGAGCAGAAACCATTTACTCCCTGCACAGCAGAATACTGCTAATCTAACAAGACCTCAAAGCACCAGAGATATAATAGAAATTGTTTTCCAAAACTGCACCAGCAGTATTATAATGTCACCCCTGATAGTATTCTTACCAAACTGTCCTTGAGAATTTTTAAACACTCTTTACTTCCTGCAAGCATAACAGTGTTAAGATGTTTTTCAGTTTAGATATTTTGCTTTTGATATTATGATTAATGATCTGCTGTTTTAGATCATTTTAGGTAATCCCATATCTGTCTCTCTCTCTCTCTCTCTCTCTCTCTCTATATATATATATATATATATATATATATATATATATATATATAGACAGACTGATATGGGAGTCACAGTGGCACAGCAGATAGCATTGTTGCCTCACAGCAAGAGGTTCCCCAGTTCAATTCTTGGCTGGAGTGCCTTCTGTGTCGAATTTGCATGTCTGCCCTGTGTTCACCGAGTTTCCCCTGGGTGTTCCACATTCCAAAGACATGCAGTAGGTGGATTTGGCCATAGGTGCAAGTGTCTAGTGTGAAAGATGTATGGAGGTAGGACTAGTCCCCCCAATGGTGTAAACCTTGGCTTTAGATGAGTGTCACTGGTGAAGTGACACTCCGAGCTCATGTGCAAAAATGAGGAAAATGGGTTGTGGATACACACACATACACAGACACACACACAGAGACACAGTGTTATAGTACCTCCTGGTCTCTGCAGTAGGTTGTGAGGAGCTGTAGTTTTGGGGCAGTCTTGAAGACAGAGCCATACCAATCATGAGTGAAGAATGCCAAACTCCCTCCTTATAAAATAGGATGCCTCAGAGACGGGGGAAATAGCCTATTTGTTGAAGAGAGGAAATACTTATAGAAAGCCACCATAGTAAAGAGAGAACCTTGTCTCTCAATTGGGATAGGGACGGATACCCAGAGTGGAGGCAATGGACAGATTTGTTGTGGATGGTCTTTGCAAAATCTGAATTCTAGAAGACTTAGCTTATTTGGAGCTGCTGCATCATGGTCATTTCTGAGAGATTTTACAACAAACTGAGCTCTGATTTATTTTTGTACCTTGAGTTTTGAATTGTGCACTTTAAAGTGATTTTTTGTGTATCACCATAATGGGTTTTGTTTATTATGTAAAATGTTTGAGAGTGTTTGATCGCACTATAAAGCACAACATTGCTGTAAATAAAGAGCACTAACCACAAAGATAGTCTCCAGACTGGGAGTTGATATTACACTCATGGTTATTTAGATGGCAAAGTTTGGGCTCTTTCAAGTTTGTAATATAATTTGAACATTACATTGCTTTCTTCATATTTAGACCCATTATGAGTTGATTTCCCCACCTGTAGAAAAGCGAGAATGATTGTATGTTTCATGAGTATTGCTGTTTATTTTTCTGTTTTGACAAACTGTGATTTATTCTAAGTTACTGTGAGTCTAACAAGGCTGAAATTAAAAGGGCATTCTTCAGTAAATTCTTAATTGAATGCCAAGTTTTTTTTTTCTCTTTTGGAAAACTGCCCCCGGGATTCGGAAACAGCACTTGGTGAGCACAATGCGGCTCAGAGCTCATTATTGCTTAGTGTGAAAAATCAGAGCTCAAACAGCAGCTAATTAACAATCCCAGCCACAGCAACGTCAGGGCCTCTGCAGGGGGAGAAATGGGTGAGTAATAGCTGTGTACTGCAATGAGCACAACTGCCGAACACAGCTACTTTTGTGCATGCTTGAATGCACTATCAGTCATAAAGGGCTCACTGCACACAATGAATCCATTTTTTGCTAGATGAAGGGATGGAAATAGGAACGTAGGAAATCAGGAGAAAAGGGAAAGCAAACAAAAGGAAGCACACAATGGAAACTGGTAAGGGATGAATAGGATGGTTGAAGAAAGGAAGGGTACTATTTCTGGTGGGACAGGAGCACATTTTCTGTTTCCAAAAAAGGTAAACTGGGGTAGGATGTAAGGGAAGGTGAAAGTATGAAAAAAGAGGGAGGGTAGGTAGCTGGGGTAGGTAGCTGTGTCAAAACCATAAACACATAACCCAGACAAGACTGACATGGGAGATTCAGACACACTGAGGAAGCGGGTGACAGTGAAGTTTTAGACAGCAGGCAGACAAGGGAAACCTGATCATGGGGAGGATTGGACAATAAACAGGGGAGAGCAAGGACACAAAAAGAGAGGGAAACACAGGGATGGGCATAGGGTGGGTATGGTCTCGTCTACCACCTCATGACTGTGTCAAGCTCATTGGGAAGTCCAACACTGTTGAGCTCCCCATCAGTGCAAGTGACAAGAAGAATCTTTCCAGGTGGCCAGTGCAGGCAACAGTGTACCATTCCAACAACTGCTGTACATCTTCTGCCAGCTGCTTGTGGGTGACACAACTCTCAACACTGGAACAGTCACAACTTTAAATCAACTTGTTTGATGTCAGGGCGTTGGTTTAATATGATCTATGACCTTCATTATAGAGAAGCGTAGCTTAGTGTTATGATAATCAAGCTAACATCCTTTCTCATTGGTGAAGATTTAAGACCTATTAAAGTGAAGCTATGTTGGCCTTTTAATATGGCAATGGTATGAGGCCCTCATGACAAATTTTCTTTAAACATCCTTATTAAATACAACAGAGCACAAAATTATTTACCACAACAATTTAAGCAAAATAAAGTAGAAAGGGTTGTTGCCAAACTTAGGGAGCCAATGACAAGAAAAATATCCTACAATACTACAGATGTATTAGAAATACTTTGGAAAGTTTACATGAAAATTCCCTTTGAACACATTCACTTAAAGTCCTCCTACTAGATGGCAAACGAGCATTTTTTAATTTTCTATCACTGTACAATAAACAGACTCCTGACCACTGTCAGAAATATAGGGGTGGAAAAAATTGCTTCACAATACATTTTAAACCAGTTTAGAACTGCATCCTGTATAAAAAGTGTGTGGGCCATTAATACAGTTCACTTTGCATCTCATAGTAAGCCACGATCCCTCTATAAAGGTGAACAGTGCATGGTATTGCACTAAAGAGTCATACAACTTACAAACATATGGTTAACAGGAAATAAAGCCACTGACTTGCTGCCTCAGGGGTGTTGCTAGAGGCAGACCATGGTCAAATGGGGCCATAAGCAGGGGAAATGGGCCAATCCCCCCAGCCATTCCAGTGTCCATTACTTGCCTTTATCTTCCCAATAACAATAAACACCTGTCGGTGTGAATTCTATTTTCTTATTTACTTTTGCAGTGATTACAGAGATTTGAATTTAGCTTAAAACTTTTATTTCAAATTTTATTGCACTCTCATGTCCATTTGCTAAATTAAATTGAACAATACAAAACAGTCTCACACTGAAAACAGACAGCATGAGCAGCAGTAAACTTCACTTTCCTTGCAACTCGCATTCATTGAAAATGCATCTGGCCTGTAGCAGATTGTGTACCCTGGTACCCAGGCTATTTTTAAACTATATGACCCCTGCACACCTTTTTAGGACTATGCATAACTGCATGTGTTCTTTGATTCATGTTCCTGATTGTTTTAAATTATATTTTTTGTTTTAAATTATATTTTTTGTTTAATAACAGCAACATTTGCTAGATTGTATTTTAAATTTGTAGTACTGAACATTTTTGCACTAGGAAGTAAAACTAAATGTATGAACCAATAATGAAAAAGGACCCATTTCAGAACATTTCAATCATAAAAGGCTACTTAAACTGCTGTCATTATAATCAAACAATGTCCACACTCAACAATTAGTCATTTTTAAACACACACATCACCCAAACAGTAAAATTATATTGTTGACTGGATCCTTTTCAGATGTTTGAAAAATAAATAAAAACAATAATCATGACCGAAGGCACATATTTCAAATTAGTTTCACTCAAACACACACTAGCCAAAGCATTCCAACATAATTCTCTCTGTCTCTCCCACCCACCCACACACACACACACACACACACACACACACACACACACACACACACACACACACACACACACACTGTATTGCAAAGCCAGATTAAAGACCATTTAAACATGACCAGATGAGATGAGGCAGCCTCACTACCACCACCACCACCAAGAGTAACGGACACTTTTTGACTATATATCTATATACACCTGTTACTGTTATGAATAAATAAATTACATGTACTTTATTGGTTGCTTTGGATAAACTACACAAAACTGTGTAAAGGTCACTAACATCATACCATAAAATCCAACAATATGTAGCACAGTTCAAGTAGAAGAGTTCTTATGAGAGCATAAGAAATGTTAACTGACTGATAATGCACAATCTCTGTAGAAGTAAAAATCATCTAAATAATTCCATATTAAAGAGAACTGATACTAATGCAGAGGTTGCTACTAGCAAACAACTTTGCATTTAAATGCTTTACCTACACAAGCATTGCCTGCTGCCCTTGATGAATAAATTGCCTGTGTTGCATTAAAAAAAATGTTTTGGTGATACTGCCATAATATTTTCTGACCTAGATTAGCTATGAAATAGGAAATGTCTGACAAAACAATGACAACAAGTTTGTAGTTGCTAAGAATTTAGTCCTGCAGACTGTTAGGCAGCCTAGCACAAATTTCCAATTGCACCAAAGCGTTGTCTGGTTAAATTACTTGATCAGTGTCACCCAGGGGTTAGTGAAGGTGAAAGATTCAAACCTTGCATCCTTGCCACTGGAAACCACTCATTAAAAAGTTGGAGCCTTAGTCCTCTGTGCTAACTGCCAGACTAGCAGTTTTTAATTAAATGCAGAAATCCTTTACAATCCAATTTTGTAGAGATGAATGTACCACAGTAACATGCAACAAGTGACTACATAAGATGCCGGAGATCAGATGGTTGTGATCATTACTCTAAATAATGCAGACTATGTAGAGGCTCTAAAGAAGTTTACTGCAGAAATATATTACTAAAATGCTACATATTTAGACTATCTTACACAATCCACACTTATTAATGGATTAATTAATTCTTTATGTAAATGTAACCTGTTTTATTATTGTATAACACTACTACAGGAATCAAATTGCATTGGCCTTTGTCTTGATTGTATTACCCAATGCATGATTCCAAGTCCCCGTTCCACTGTTAAGAAACTCAAATTATTTTTTTCTCTCTGTAAATTTTTAGTATTTTTTGTATCTTTAATGGAACTTTTCTCCCTCTGCCTCCATTGGAAATGGGCCTGAATGCCCAGTTAGGCCATCCCAGTAAACACAAGGCAATAAATAAATAATGCAAACAAATACAGACAGTATAACTGCTGTAGTAGTAGATGTTGTTCAAAAAATCCAAGTCATATGAAAATCAAATATGTTAATGCATATAGCAGAGTGTTTTATTTTTTTAGTTTCTTTTTGTGGGGCTTAGTTACTTGCAGGACACTTACATCTCATTTTTGACCTTATGTCTTCTCTGTCAGACTACTCTAACGTTAACAGAAACAACAACTTTTGCATCAGTATTTTACCTAGAAAATTGAGTCTGACTGTTGGATTAAGGATCATACCCCTGTACTTAAGGTACTGGGTTTGACTCTGAGCAAGCCCCATAACTAAGTGGGGCATTTCTCACACACACGCATACGTGCACACATGCATACATGTAGCAAATGACCATCCTGAAAGGAAAGTAAAAGGTTACTGAAAGAAAAAGCAGCAGGACATTTTGATAGCCTCCATTCCTTTAGTAAAATCAGTGTTGCAGACTTGGAAAAGCAGCACACAGTACCTGCTCTCCATTCTGAAAGGAAAGCAAAACCTCTGCTCGTGTTGCAGACTTGGAAAAGCAGCACACAGTACCTGCTCTGCATTCTGAAAGGAAAGCAAAACCTTTGCTCGACTAGTACACAGTACCTTCTTCACTGAAGCATCTGTTTTGAAAGGAAAGTAAAACCAATGTACCACTGCACTCTTGTGCCACCTCTGTTTGCCTGTACAAAGCAGCAGGATGTAAGCAAATCCAGAAAAAATTTAATTCTTAAAGCAACACTATACAGTATGTGGTTAGTGAGCAAAGAAAGAAAACTTTTTTGTTTAATTTAATGTTATGTCCAGGGCCTCCTGCCAACAGCAAGCCCAAACCAGCTGCCTAGATTGCCTAGTGCTTGATCTGGCCCGGAGTGTACAGTAGCTTGAAACTGAAATCTTTGCAGTTCACTGTAACTGCAACACCTATAGCTATCAGAATGATCCACAGATGCAACTAATTTATTTTGTGTTCCTTCACAAACACAGATACAAGAAGTACGTGCTACAGTGAAGGAAAGAAGCAACAAAAATAAGTCCAGGCAACAATGTGTGCTTCCCAAAACAGTTCCATTTCAGTTATAAATGTTTTCAAACATTGTTTTGCTAGGAAACAGTGAAAAGGGGGAAGAAAATTCAGCTGGATCATTTCTGAACTTTTTGTAAGCTGTTGAGAACTCTAGGAGTAGAACAGAAATGAAAGTCCAGAAAATGGCCTCACTATTGTCCTAAAAGGAATTTATAAAAGTCCCAAAAATCCATTGCCTAGGAACTCTTTAAGTCCTTATCAAGCCATCAAAAGAAATGGCAAGGCACTACTCCTGAAGGATGTTCAGCATTCCAGCTGAAAGCATATTTAAACAATATCTCCCACTCAGCAAAACACAATAGGACAGACCTTTCTGATATAGGGATGTGATAATTCATTAACAGTTTAACAGTACGTCAGACTCAGAAATTAGACTTTAAAAGTTTTGGAAAAATAAAACCCTTACTACAGTCTTAAGCATGCAGTTTATAAGTATTCCCTATACTAAAATGCTTGCCATTATTAAATATAGGTTCTTGTATTATATGAGAATAAATAACAATATCTGTAGGGGAAATCCTCTTAGCTTTCACACAGAAAACAATAATAATTACCCATAGGTACAAATCAGACTACTGTAGCTTCTCAATGTAATGAAAGAAAGCATAAAGATGAAACAACAAATATGGTTTGGAATATTATAGCTTAAATAATTAATGTAAATGCAAGTAATTCCTAACAAGGGACTACATCAACATGAAAGCAGATTGGAGGCTAGGGGCTGATGCAACCAGGCCATCGAACATAATGTAGTAGGAGTTGCAGTAGGAATTGGAGCAGGAGAGCCAAAATGTGTCCGCAAGCTTCTTGATAGTTCCCAGGAGTATTACTGCAAAGCATTTAGTTGGGATGTTTATTTATTTATGAGTTAATTATATTTTAATTTGCTTTGGCTAAGCAAATGAGTTAATCAGTTACTAGGAACTTGTTTGTAGGTTTAAAGTTTAGATTGTTGGTTTGCTATGTAGCTGGTCACTGCTCTGACTGTATAGTTTATGATGAAGTGCTTGGCAGAGTAGATAATTTCATCTGTTGAAAGTAGTTGTAATGCATGTTGTTATAGGACTAATTTAGACTTTTATTCAGCTACCACATCGTCTATATTAAGAACTTGTAAATGTTTAGTGTTTTGATTTATAACTGCCAGTTTTCAGTTTTTTATTGTAGAATCTTAGAGTAGTTTACTGTACAGTAAATTAAGATGGTAGGCAACACAAATTTATTTCTCTTCTTTTTTTATTATTGTTATTCAGTTCAATTTATCAGATTTTCAGTTAGTATACAAATGGAATAAGGCATATTATTGGTATATATTGCACATTTTAAAAATTTGATAAAGTAGATTAGTATTCATTGTCATTAAACAGTATGTGAACAGAAGTGGTTGTGCAATGATTGCTTCTGAAAGACCTGCATCTTTATGAGGTACTCTGGAAGTTAATCAATACTTGGTGCAAAATTATTGCTTCTGAAAGTCCTGTAAAATTGCTTAGGCAGAAAGAGATTGTAGTTTCTTTTGATTCTTTATCCCTAGAAAAGAAACTTGCATATATATTAAACGAGTGATTGGTTGTCCTCTAATCTTAATTATTTTTATCACTTGTCTGGCAATTGCGTATCAGGTTAAATACAAAACCCAGACTGTCTGATTAAGTACAACAAGACATCACACACACACGTGCGCACACACCTGTGAGTGTGTGTGTGTGGGTCACCTTCAGAGTATCGAAATTGCATAACATTGAACCTCTAGTTATCAAGGACCAGAGGATCAAAGTTCTGCCATATCAAACTCAAAAAAAAAAAACTAAAACATGAAAACTTATTCCATGTTTTTGCAGGGGGGCAAGCCCCCCTGTACCTCCCACTTGGGGAGCTGTGCTCCACACACCCCGATACTAAAATATGCCAATTCAGAGGCTGCACTACAGTGAAGAGAATGGCACAAGACTGGGAAATTTACCATTCTCTTCACTGTAGTGCAATCTCTGAGTTGGTATTAAGTAGCAGGGGGTGTGAGGGGTGCAAGGGGACTTTGCCCCCCTGCAAAAACTTACAAGCAGAGTTGTTATCTTTTTTTAAATTAGTCCTTGATGATGTGTGGTTCGATGTTCTGGAACTTCGAGCATTTGAAGTAAACCTGTGTGTGTGTGTGTTTTATATATATATATATATATATATATATATATATATATATATATATATATATATATATATATATATATATATATATATATATATATATACACACACACACACAGGTGTACTTCAAATGCTATATATATAGTTCCACTTGAAATCATCAAAAGCTTGAAACATCGAAATTCTGACCGTTGAGACCAGAACATCAAGTTTCAAAGATTCAAAGGAAACGTAAAAAAAAGAAAAAAACCTTTAAAAACTTTTATGCAGGGAGGCTTCGCCCCCCTGCACCCCCCCAACTTTAATATACCAACTCCGAGATCGCACTACAGTGGGGTAAAGGGAAATCTCAGTTTTACCGCTATATGCAGAAGCGCTAAACGAGAGATTTCCCATACCCTGTTTGCAGTGCCGTCACAGAGATGGCACATTCACAGACAGTGTGCAGGGCACCTTGCTACCCTGCAGAAACACTAGCTTTTTCCCTTGTTTACTTACCTTTTTTCTTCCCCTTGACAACATCGATGTTCTAAATACTCCATGATATGGTCTCTCAAGTGGAACCATATATATATATATATATATATATATATATATATATATATATATATATATATATATATATATATATATATATATATATATATATGTGTATATATATATATATATATATGTAGACCATGACAGCATTAGCAAAACTGGCCCCACAAGGGGAGGTAATTTCCACTCCTTTTCTTTGTAAATAATATTTTCCATCAAACATGAAATAGTTGTTTTTAAGTATAATGTTTAATAACTCTTCCACTAACCTCAAATCATCCCTAGGCATACCATTCTGCATTAAAAATTCAATTACCCAAGCTATGCCTTCTTGATGGGGTATAACCGTATAAAAGTCCTTTATGTCTACAGTTAAAAAGTTAAAGTCCTTATTCAATTTTTGTCTACTTATGTCCTCTAAAAAGGACCATGAATCTTTACATATTTGTTTTTCTTTGCTAATATATTTGTTTATGTAGTTGTCTACTACTTTAGTGCAGGCATAAGTAACTGAGTTCCTCCCATCAATGATAGGTCTCATAGGTGGATCTTGCAAATTTTTAAGAATTTTCTGTGTCCCAGACATGACAGGGGTAATGGGTGATTCCATAGTCAAAAAGTGAAACAGTGCAACATCTATTTGTCCGTTAATAAACATGTCCCTAATGAACTCTTTAACACTATGATATGCTCCATTGAGTTCATTCAGAGGGATTTCTTCATAAGTATCTGCATTTAAAATTCTAACTGTCCTACTCACTTATTCATGTTTTTCCATGAAAACTAGTCCCCCTCCTTTGTGTGGTTTCATGACCCTTATGTTCATAGAAATCAGGTTATTCAACATAAACATTTCATCTTCTTTTAGGTTATATTTAGACCTTTACCTATTTCTGTTCAGGGGAGTACCCAGCATGCAGGGAAAAGAGAGGAAATGGGAGGTTAACAATTGGCTGAGGCAGTAGACAAGGGAGACATGCTTGGGACTTTATCCTCCTTAATCAAGAGTATCTTAGCTACACTTTGTGACCTAGCTGTGACTGATTCAACAGACATCTGGATACAGAAATCCTATAAGTATATTTTTTGGCACTTAATCTGTTATCCGTGATAGTCAGCAAAACTGCTACATTTATTAGTTTGCTTGAGATTGCTTTTCTTGGTATCCGCATTTTGTTTTAGTTAAAACTGTGGCATTTATTAATTTGCTTGAGATTGCTTTTCTTGGTGTTTGCATTTTGTTTTCTGTTTTACTGATAGTTAACAAAACCTAGTGCGGTTATTTATATTTGCTTGATAAACATTTCTATAGTGTTTCTGCCTAAAATACTGTAGCTAGTAGCTGTAATAGTTTCCCACCCTCCGTCCCTATTGATGTCTTGTTCTTATAATTGGTGGCTTTGCAGTTGCCCACCCCTACTGCAAATTCGACCTGGGACACTCCTCCCAATCTAGTGTCATTAGCTCATTCTACCTAATACAGAGAAAACATTTGAGGAGGCCAACCCACTTAGGTTCTTAACCTTGAATTATCTTCTGTTCCTTCTTTCTCCCTTTCTACTTTACTAAAATAAAAAATAAATAAATAAAAAAACTGCTAGAATCTCCTTATATTCTGACTGAGTGTACTTCTCAAACAATCTAGAAATATAGAGCTGATAAGCATATTTTTGGCACTTTTTAACTGTTCAAAGTTGAATAAAACAATAATTGAATTCAGTTCAGAATACAGTTTGAATAAATTGCATTTATTTTAACTGCATTTGCTTTAATATTGCTACACACTCAAGTGTGCTAGCTTGCACTGCACTTGAATTGCTTTTAGCACAGTTTTATCTGCTTTTCTGTAACAAAAAAAAAAAATCTAAGCTTCTTTCTTGCCTTTCCTAGAACTAGTCTAGTCCAGATACAGATTTGCTGCATCCAGGACTGTGTGTAAGCTTCTGAGCCCCCCCACCCAAGCCTTTCTGTGTTGGAGGGAAGCCTTCTAGCTTATCATTGGGAGTGGTAAGCACTAGGCAGCCTATCTAACACAAGAGGAGTGGTTTCTGGCCCAGAAATTGTAGTTTTTTGGCTGTTTGGGCAGTCTTTCAATCTCTTTCAACTTTCTGGTTTAAAAGCCTGCATTTGCGCTTGTTTCCCAACTTTCCTGTAACTAGTCTAGTCCAGATAAAGATTTGCTGTATCCAGGACCGTTTGTAAGCTTCTGAGCCCTCCAAGCCTTTCTGCGTTGGATGGAAGCCTTCTAGCTTATCAGTGAGAGTGGCAAGCACTAGGTAGCCTATCTACCACAAGGGGAGTGGTTTCTGGCCCAGAAATTGTAGTTTATTAGCTATTTGGGCAGTTTTTCCATCTCTTTCAACTTTCTGGTTTAAAAGCCCATGCTTGCACTTATTTCCCGTCTTTCCTGTAACTAATCTAGTCCAGATACAGATTTGCTGTATCCAGGACTGTTTGTAAGCTTCTGAGTGATGCCAAATAGCCTGCTCTTCAGTTTTTCTCTTAGATCTGCTAGTTCTCTCCTGTCCTGCACTTTTGCTAGCTTATTAGTCTAGCACTTTACCAGACTTCTTGTAGCAATTATTGTAGCACACAAAAGCATTACCAGCACTAAACGTTCTACAAGGAAACCGCTCCAGTACTTGTTATTAATGCCCATCCCTCCAGGCATGTCTGAAGGTCAGTTCCCTGTGCTTTCTCCTATTAACCTGGTGAACTTGGGAATCCTGAAGCAATGTAGCAACTGCCTCATGTACACTGACAACCCTCTCGTCTTACCTCCCAACACTCAGACTTGCGAGAGATGCACTTATATATTCAAATTGGAAGCCACACACTCTCTAGCCAAGACTGGAATAGCTGGTCAAGAGGAGAAGGTCAACACTTGCACCACACCACATGGAACACATAGCCCTCCAGAACACACACCAGCACTGCCTTCACATAAAAACACAAACCACACACCCACCTTTGCCGAGGCTCTCAATAAAAATCTACCCAAACAGCAGAGACCTCCAAGGCAGAAATGCACTCGACCACCACAACACAACACTAATCACGAGACACACAACTCTCCTAAACAGTGTGCCACTCAACCAGAGCCCCTAAGTTAAAATAGCATGCCCAACACACTAGTCATAGGTGACTTGATAGTGAGGCACACTGATGTCCCACTCACTAGGTTGAATAAGGAGAAAGCAACAGTTAGCTGCCTGTCAGGTGCCAGGATCTGTCACATAATGCATGCACTCAAGTCCCTCAACAATAGGTATAAATATGACTCTGTCATTGTACATGTGGGTGTGAATGACCTGAGATGTACCTCCCTGGACTACATGAAAAGAGACATGAAGGAGCTCTCGGATTATGTAGCCCAGGCTGTTATGATCCTAGCCCTGAGCAGCATCCTACCATCACCCAGAATGATACCACAGTAGAAGCAGAAAATGATTGATTTTAACAATTGGCTAAGTTTCTGTTGTCATTCTTAGGGGATCCAGTGCCCGTCTGCTTGGGATGACGGGATTGAAAGACCTCGATACTTTGCCAGAGACAGCCTGCATCTGTCACCCCTGCGTTTCTGGATACTGGTCAAGGTTCTTGCCACCCCATAATGCCTTTTTTAGGCAGTGTTCCAAAGACCAAATTACCACTGTAACAGCTGCAAACAAATGCAATCTGAGTGTCATGCTGCTCAACGCTAGAAGTCTAAATCTCAAAATGCACTCACTCGAAGCACTCCTTAAAATGGTGAACATCGACATTTGTGCTGTAACAGAGGTCTGATTCAAAGCAGCAGAAAGCACCCCTGCACTACCATACTCATTCTTTACCTTTCAGCCCCAGAACTTGGGCCGAAGCTCCAAAGGCAGTGGTGTTTCCATATTCATAAAGGATGCGCACACCTCCAAACTGGTAGCCCAACATAATGCATCAGAGATGCTTCAGCTGCAGCTAACATTGGGTAAGACAGCAATTCAGGTCGTAGCCTGCTATAGGTCCCCACCATGTCCCAAGACTCACACTCTACTTACCTAAGCACCCTGAAGAATATTGGGGTCCAACCTAATACACACATACTGGGCAACTTCAACTACCCCTCCATTAACTGGGAAACCACTCATGTACCAATACACTTGCCCAATGTTTTCTGGAATTCATTAATTTAAATGCTGTGTACCAGACCTGGTCATTACTAACCTGGGCGACCATTGCTCTACACCAATAGTCAATTCCTCCCTGGTTAGATCCGACCACAAACTAATCACCTTGGAAATCCACATCCCCCCTCCCGCAAAGGTAACCACCATAAAAAACTTCTCCAAAGCTAACTTTGGGCTCCTAAAAACAGAGGTGGCTAACTTCATGGCACCCATGCAAATGGAGAATAGCTGCATGACCACCGAATCATGCACCAATGCACCGTACGAACACGTACACAAATGCATAGATCTCCCATACCCAGTAGAACCAAGGTGCTCTTCTCCAAAAAAAAGGAAGCCAATTTGGTGTTCCCCTGCCATACAACAAACTCTGCAACAGAAGGAGGAAACTGATGCGGAATAAGGTGAAGTCCCAAGACTGGAAAAACTTCCTTATCAGCTGAAACAAAAAGTTGAGATCCCTCATCAGATCTTCTAAAGCTAGCTATGAAAACAGAATTGCAGCAGATAGTAAAGACAATCACAAGGCCTTCTACAGTTATGTAAAGAATCTCCACAGCAATACCCAGATTTGCTCTGAGCTACTGCACAATGGTATCTCCTATACTGAGCTAATGGATATTGCCAATATACTGGCTGACAGATTCAGTGCCAACTTTACCCCTCACTCCACCCCTCAAAGGACCAATCACAATACCAGTAGATTGCTAGGCACCCAGCATTACTGCTGAATGTTAAAACAGCACTGTTAAAGGCCAAGAATACAGCTTCTATGGGACCTGACAATATCCCTGGCTGTGTTCTACATGAACTACAGAGTCAACTGGCACCTCACCTGTGTGCCCTGTTCAATCACAGCCTCACCTTAGGCTTTGTCCCTGCCTAATGGTGCACTGTTACAGTCATCCCTCTCCACAAAGGAGGAGCAACTACAGACCCTGGGAACTATTGCCCTATTGGCCTGATGAGTCTGATATGCAAAGCTATGGAATGCATCATCATGGACCTAATAAATAAGGATATAGGGAATCTCCAAACTCTGGATCCCACACAGTTTGTTTTTTTGAAGGGTAGATCATGCCTGGTCAACCTGGTTGACTTCTTTGAGTCAGTAACCAGAGCTGTGGATGAAGGCAAGGTGGTTCATACAGCCTACCTTGATCTAGCCAAGGCCTTTGATAGCATTCCCCACTCAGGAATCATAGAAAAACCCACTAAGCTAGGCATCAACCCCTATATCACTAGGTGGGTTGCAAACTGGCTCACAGATGGAACCTACAGTGTGAAAGTAGCTGATGCCAAGTCAGACTGCCGACCAGTCAAGAGTTGAGTCCCACAGGGTTTGGTCCTCTCCTGTTTGGTATCTACTTCTTTGTAGTCCAGGCCAACATGAAGGGACTCTGGCTGACAAAGTTCACTGACGATTAGAAGTTGGGAGCTATTATTAACTTGTTGACATCCTACAGAAAGGCCTCACTGAGACCAACAACTGGTGTCAGAACCATGACCTTAAGCTCAATGCCAAAAAATATCATCCCATGAATTACCACATCGATGGTAGTCCACTGAACACAGAAGGTGTTATAAAAGATCTGGGAAAGCAGGTTGACAGCAACCTCTCTTTTGACCACCACATTGCCACTGTGGTCAAAAAGTCCTTCTGTGTGGCATATCTCATTGCTAAGGATTTTGCATCCGGGAAGAAAGAGGTCATTGTCTCCCTCTACTCTTCCCTCATTAGGCCAATCATCAAGTACAATGCCCCATTTGTCATGTACCTCACTAGACACCTGCAACAACTGGAGAGGCCTCAAAAGTACCTCACAAAGAGGATCCTAGGCCTTAAACACTTATCCTATATGGACAGACTCAAAAAATTCCAACTATTCTCTGTTGCATATCGCCAACTTAGAGGCAATATCTGCTTGATTTACAAAACCATGTTTGACCCAGCTCTGTTAGAAATGCTACATCTAAAGAAATCCCAATCCCTCCACACCATATGCTCCAGAGACCTCTCCCTCATTACCACAATCAACAGAACATGCTGGAGGGACAGGTTCATAACCCAGAGACTGCCCATGCAATGGAATAGACTTTCCATACATGTCAAGCAGAGCACCTCACTGGCCCTCTTCAAGAGAAATCTTGATGAGTGGATGGGAAATAGAAAATTCACCCCGGGAATCACTCCAGTGGCTCTACTCAACAGAGGCACTGGGAATTAAGGTCGGGTGGCATGATGCCAGGGTAATCCTATGGGCTAGGCTTGTAAAGGCTCCAGGGCCATTAGCCTAGTACACACCTATGAACCCAAGTGTTAGCTGTGCTTAATGCTGGCTTACAAAGGCAGATTTCAATAATTATACCTTTAAATTACACTGGAAGGGTGAACAGAACATCACAGTAGCAAAATATGAGTGAAGTTATTAGATATAAGTTAAAAAGAGATGCAGAATGTAGAAAAGGAACAAACACCAGTATTTCTGAGTGTGATTGGGAGGATTACCCAGAAAGTATAAGAAGTCTGGTAAGGAATATGGGGAGCTGCAATCTGTAATGTAGCAGATAAGGATGGACATTGCTGCACTAGAAAAACATAGACCAACGATAAGGGGAGGTTAGGAAAATACTTGCTTATGTGTCATTTACAAATGATAGTGAAGAGTGAGATGCATGTGGAGTAGCACTCTGTCTAAAGGTGAACACCAGATGCCAGGGCAAAAAGGAGGAGGGAGAATGCTAAAGAAAGAATAAGGCAAGGCACAGGCAGGGACTGAATACAGGGCATGTGTCCTAGTGGTTAAGGTAGTGGAGAGTTGGTAGAGTGTTACAGTATGTCATCTTCTATATAGACATCAAGATTGGAGGACAGAATAAAGGAGGTACAGATCTGAATCTGTCAGGAGCAGAAGGGGAGATTTTAAGCTCCAAGGCAGAAGTGGGGGGGCTGGAAGTGAGTAAGGTGTTGTGCCAGGAAGGGTTAATCTAAGTGGTGCAGAACATACTAGAAGGGATAAAATTCTGAACGTGGCCCTAATGAATGCAGCCAGAGTTGTGATATGCCTGGGTTAAGGCTCTGTTAGTTAACAATGATCATGCCATTGGGTAGTTTAGAGTAGTATGGTAAAGCAGAAATACAAAGATCAAAAAGCAACAATAATTATTCTAAATCTCATAGTAGGAGCACAAATGTATTGTGTAATGCTAGTCAACACAGAACACAAATGGTAAGCCGATATAACTCTGCAACAAAAGTATAAACCGAGTTTTACTGAGAAATTGGAATCTTTTGTCTGTAGTGTAACATACCCCAATTTCCCAGTAAAACACTGTTTATACTAAAGTTATGAAGCATTTTAATTGCTTACTTAATAGCACTGGTATTGGTAAATATAACGTTAAGAAGCTTGGTACGATTAAATGTAACGGTTGTTATAATTGTTCTTATGTATGCGAGGCAAACATGTTCATACATACACGCACTGATTATAAATACTTTGTGAAAGAACATGCTGATTGTACTGCCAAGAATATTGTGTATGTAACTATTCTTGATTATAAATGAATCCTTATAGAGCAAATGAAATGTATGTTTCACAAAATTATGTTAGAACATTTGGATGTTATTAAAATAACACCTTGCCTTGGCAAACCATTGCATTTAATGTAATTGTGTCACTAGGATTTAATTCAGACATTACTAGTTGTTGCAAAAGATTAGATGGGGATAATATAGATTTTAACTTGAAATGTGAAAAATGGGACCAGCTTATACTGTTGAGTTTAGAATGATGGTGTCAGTATGAACTGTGCTTGAAATCTGAGACTCATTATAAAAGTTTATTTTAACATTAGCGGACCGGAGTTCTGTTGTGGCGACCCCTAACCGGGAAAAGCCGAAAGACACATTTATAATGTTTACAATTTATAATGTTGCCTTTTTGCTGTACGATATTTACTTTCAAGTAATACTAGTTTATGTGACTGGTTAATTGATTATTAGGGTTGTTTAATCTTGAGTTTAGTAGGGTTTAGATTTCAATTGACAACAGAGGATTAAGTGGTATTCAAAAGTCTTCTATTTTTAAGTCTTTTGTCACCTTTGGAATTGCTTTGAGCCATCACTGCTTATTGGCTTCTGTTTAGTTTATAGGTTCATAGTTGATTGTTGGGCTAATGACTCCAGGGGGGCATTTTAAGCCTAACCATGTTTTCTACAAATCATGCCTTGTACCTTGTCTGTGACGTAAACACCTTAACCATTATACCACTTCACACCCCTGCTTTTTATTTCAAGTATAAAAGGGAAAAGACAATGGTGTGGGAGTTTTGTCCAGTAGATTATGCTGTGATGAGGGAAGCATTAAGGTAGTATTAGAAGTCTGAGAATAAACCAATGGAGTAAAAAAAATATATGCACAAAACTGCTAGTTAAAAGGCAAAGCCATTGCAATCGCAAAGGAACTGAGGTTAGTATTTAGGACAAAGAGATAAGCGTCTACAAGGGTAAACATTTGAAATGTCGGGATCTGCTACAGTGGGTTCTGAAATATGGAGACTGAATGGCTAAATGAATGAACTTTCATATGCTAAGTCTGAGATGCCATTTTTCAGAATTTTCCCTTTTCAACAAGGTATGATGATCTTGGAGTTGGTAATTGTAAGTTCAGGGGTGTGGGGATGCAGGGGGAACTTGCCTCCCCTGCAAAAAAGCTTTTAGGAGAAGATCATTTTTCGAGATTCGCTATCCTCCGGATTTTTTATTTTATTTATTTATTTTTTTTTTGCTTTTCAGCAGTCTGCATTTTGAGTGCCTATATTTGAAGAGGAAGTTGTTTACAGAAGGTGGAAAGGAGAGGAAGGGGTGGTGGAAAAGGCATAGAACAAGAAAGCTAGCAGAAGAGCAACAAAAAGAGGATGGGAGCAATGGACAAAGTTGACAGGGAGTTGACAGAAAGGATCAAGAAAGAAAATGAAGGAAGGGAGGGTCTGACCTGTTTATGCTGATCAAAAGTCATGGGCTGCTCCTGGAAAGGGACACTTGTGTCCTGTGGGGTGACCCAGGCTGTTAGCAAATATGGAACATAGTTGTCTTTCAAATTCCTGTACCTTCCACATAGACATTAATCAGTACTTCAGTATATATTATTTGAGTATGAATGCAAGCACATCTCTTGTAGTTTAAAGGGCTGCCAGAAGCATTTCCACTAAATGTGAGTTTCAAGGGAAAAGAAGTTTACTGTTTCTGATGCTAAGAATGTTTTCAACGCTTTCTTTTTTCTGTAAAATTTGAAATTAAAGTATTTAAAATGAAATTCAAATCTGTGTTATTGTAAAAGTAAAAAAGAAGAAACTGTTAAGCACACTGACAGGTTTGACCAGTGTTTATGGTAAATGGGGACAGACAGACAAGTAATAGGATATTGGTGTGGCAGGTGGGGGCCTGATTCATTGCCATGCATAAGGCCCCATTTGTCCATGATCTGTCTCTGTTGACTCTGGAGGTGTACGTCACAACATTACAACCTTATCAGCTATTCTAGTTGGTCAGAAGTTTACTGAGAGGTGTCAAATGGAATAGCTATTCTTGACAACAGAAAATACATAGGAAAGTAAAAAATGAGATGCAAAGCAAGCATGTAAGCCCCCCCGACAAAAAATTCTGATTTTTGTATGACTTGTGGGTTGTTGAACAAAAACTGTTTCAGCATTTATGTTGTCATTTAATTGCTTTGCTTTATTCATTGTAATAAAGAATAACTTCAGTAATAGGCCAAGATTATGCAATAGAGTCTAAACATGATGCATTTTAATAGTCTAAAATGTTGCATTTTAGTACAGTAATATGTTTTTGTGGTACATTCTTTATAGTCCCTAACAATTGCAAAGAGGTTGACATTTGTCAAGTCATGTAGTTCATTATTACATATTACTGTTATACAGTAGTCTTCTCTGCAATATTGGATTGTAAAGGACTTCAGGATTTGGTTGAAAACTGTTAATCTGACAGTTAGTTAGTGCAGAGGACTAAAGCTCCAAATTGCTAATGAGCTGCTTCCTGTGGCAAGGGTACAGGATATGAAACTTTCTGCCTTCATTTACCTACTGCTTGACATTGAGGAAATCACTTAACCAGACAGTGCCTTTGGAGCAATTGGGAATTTAGGCTAGGCTCCTTAATTTTCTTCAAGATTGCATGACTAGTAAGTATGAACTGGTTGTTGTTTGCCAGACATTCCCTAATGCATAGCTGATCTAGTTCAGGAAATGTTATAGCAATATCATCTACACACCATTTTTTAATGAAACATAGGGAATTTATTTTTCAAGGGCAGTGGGTGCTGTATCTGTAGATGATGCAGTGAACTGCAAAGTTGTTTGCCAGCAGCAACCTCTGCAGTAGTAATAGTTCTTTTTAATGTGGAATTATTCAGATAACTTACTTCTGCAGACGTTGTGCATATTAACTGATATTGGATTATAAGGATAGCAGTTTGAGTGACCTTTAATGGCTGAAATGTTCTGAAAAAGGTAATATTGTTATTATTGGTTCATACGTTTTGTTTCACTACTTGCTGTAAAAATGTTCAAAACTACAAATTTATAACACTCTAATAAATGTTTGTGTAATAAACAAGGAATATAATTTAGTACAATCAGGAAGGTGAATCAAAGAATACATGCATTTATGCATAGTCCTAAAAATGTGTGCACAGTACCGAAGGTACACTTAATCCACCACTGACCAGATGCATTTTCAGTGAATGTGAGTTTCAAGGGTGGAGAAGTTTACTGTTGCTCATGATGAGTTGACTTTCAGTGTGAGACTGTCTTGTTTAGAGAATGACCATCCGTGTTTTTGCTACAAAATTTGAAATAAAAGTTTTAAATTAAACCCAAATATCGGTAATCATTGTAAAGGTAATGAAGAAAATAGTTTGCACACTGACAGTTTCTGAACCATGCTTATGGTAAATGGGGAGAGACAGCCAAGTAATGGGACACTGAAATAGCTGGGGGGGGGGTCTATTACCCTTCCAAGGCCCCATTTGACCATGCTCCAGCTCTGGGTGCAGAAGAATGGGTGAGAGAGTCTACAGAAGGATTTGTAATGACCAATCGAGTAGGCAGAAAGGTAGCAGTTGAGGTTTATTGCAAAAAAAATTTGCAGTGTACATACTTTTGGCCAATCTAGTAGTGAAAAGGTAATACTTTCACTCCACAAGGGCACTGGTCAGATGCCACCTTGAGTACTGTGTGTATTTCTTGAGGACATGCAAAAAAAAAAAAAAAACTCTGTCTCCTGGAAAGGTCTGGAAGAAAGTCACCAGAAAGATCCATGAGATGAAAGGGAAGGGATATAGCCAACGATTAGCAAAGCTCACTTGAGACCTGACTAGACAGGAAAGGCATGTCACTGATACAGAAGCTTAGAAGATAGGAAGGGCTCATAGTGAATAGGAAGGACAGAAGTGGAAGGAGGGGCACAGATAGCTGCCTTTAGGGACCAAGTATGTTTTGGATCTATGAAAGCAGCTCCTCACAGTGTGGGTTGTAGACCCCTGGAATGGAGTGTAGGAATGTGTGATGGAGAAAGAATCCACAAAGGTATTCAAGATGGCATGGGGCAGGTAGAGACCCTGTAAAGAGAAAGAGAGAGATGCAGGAAATGTAGAATATTAAATTCCCTAAATGGCAGATTACATAGCATATTGTTTCCTTCCTTCATCAAGCAAGTGTAATAAAATGCAATGTATTGGAAGCCTGTAGATAAGCTTCCTCAGTAACCAAGCAATAATGCCTGACAGGGTGGCATTATTGGGGGAATAAAGGATGACCAAGAGATGATGTGAGGCCTGATACTGCAAGCAGAAGGCTTCTTCACCCATAGAAGGTCTATTATTTCCTCTATAATGTCCACCCTGGAGGGAATTAATTACTGCACTATGAAAATGGCATGTTAAATTGGTTTGTGTTTATTTTGCTATTAGTATATACAAACTGTTTTTATATTTTTGATGTAAAATAGTTCTTCCTCCTCCTAATATTTCATAATTGCTGCAGGATATGTAGTTACTGCTGGAGGATATGTTTTACCTCCAAAATATATGTGTATACATTATTTAAGTAAATGAACAACAATTTTAGTCCACTAGCATAGCATACAGACCAATAATAAAAAAAAGCTGAGCTGTGAAGGTGAAGTGCATGAAGTTAATCCAACAAAAAACACATTTTACATTAGACTCCCTCTTATCCATCCTCTCTTTAACCGATCTCCTCTTTAACTGGCCATCAAATTTCTGCCGTAGCCCTAGCAAATGACAAGAGACAAAAACAACATTTCTGTTGTTTCCTCTGGGCTAAATAATGACAGACATTTGAGTTTTAGACTTCATATTCATTAGTAAAACACATTCTAACACAGATCCTCTTATTCTAGCTGATTTATAACCTATAAATGCTATTTTGTATGCTTTTTCTGGCTTAACCAGCCATTCATTTATCCAGCCTAAGGTCCGGTTCCAGCAAGACCATATCGTAAAGGGAATCTACTGTATTACCAATCTTAATTCTGACATAGAAGTACTTGCATGGAGTTGAATAACCAAAAATTTTCTGACAGAATGTCTTGTTATAAGATAAGGTGGTCAGTCCATGTTTACTTCTTGCTTGGTCCCTGTTTTCATCCGTTTTCTTTTTGTTCTTCATTTTGGTGAGCTGCAGTCTATAAAAGCACTGATTTGTTTCACTATTTTTAAGCATTTACACTATTGTACAAGCAGGCTGGCATATGAGAATTTGGCACATATAATTCAATCTGGTACAGTAACCCAGTTACATATCTGTGTACTGTATTTATTTGCATGTGAATCATACAGAATATCCATACAGTCATGTTTTTCCAGTGCTTCAGACATCAATTTGAATCAGTGTATAGCTGCATGTGACTTTGCAGAGGCACATCCTGTTTGAGTTGTGAACAGATATTTTATAAATCTCAGTGACATTGTGACTCAAAAGCCCACACTGCATGATTTGCCTGTCATCTCTGAAATGCATAAATAGTGACACAATTTCACCTGCCTGTTTTGCTTCATATTGTCAACCTGTTGTTATTGCACACAGCCTGAATAATGGGAATCCCCACAAAAGTATAGCCAGAATTAATGTATCTCCTGTCTTCCAGAAGCAGTTACAGTTAGAAAAATCAAACAAACAAGCTTTTTGGAAAACTCCATATGAACAACTGCCCGAGTTTGTGTTTTAGACAGGAAAATATTTAATCAGACAAAGAAATGGAAGTTATACAACTATTTTTTGTCTACAAAATGTGACGTTGTGTATTGTTTCTTTTTAAAATGGAGAACATTGGAAACCTAAAAAGATTGACTGTGTTAGTAATATGACTGGGCGGTTACAAGAAGCATAGCTGTAGAAAGGTACACTGTAAGGGGCCCACAGCCTCATATGTCAGCAGTATAAAATAATTTTTTCACAGAAACGCTCACAGCTTTCTCTTGGGAAATATGTTTGAAGCTGGATATGAACAGTAGCATCAAAAGAGTCCAAAGCTAGCTTCACTTGGTGGGGGACTGCAGAACAAAGCAACCACATAAACCATTTCTTTAAAACAGCTGATCTTCATATTTAGGTCCACTGGAGAAACAAAGGCAAAATTATGTTATTCAGTTTCTAGTAGTAGGGAATGGCAAAGTCGGGGGAGGAGTACTAGTCTTAACAAACTAGATGTATTGCAATATTAATATTGAATAAGTTGCAGTGCATACATTTTATATATTCCAAAAGCTGCTTTCTTTGTAGAGGCAGATGCTGTGTTCTGCAGGTGGAGGGGCAGCTGCAGTTGATCTTGTATATGAATCTCACAGAATGCTTATCTGCCCTTGCTAACTTATACACAAGATACAGTAATAATAACTATAACAATAATAACAGTAATTAGTCTCTCTCTTGGTATTCTCATTTTTTTTCACCAGTCTAGTTAGTTAATACCATTCTGTACTTATGTATTGTAATCTTTCTGTGTTAAATACTGGCTTTCCTCTGCTTGATTGTAAAATCAGTATAAAAAAGAGCAGATCAAACAAGAAAACCAGGGAACACCTAAACAAAGTATCTTTAGTTATGCAAAGGTTAAAAAAAAGCAAAAAAACTTCAGACTCCATAAACATATGGAACTGTTAGATCGCTTTTCCTGTCATCTTCATTAATAAGCTAACATTTTGGCACCAGTACAAGGACTTTTTTGCCTTGGAGAAAAATAATCCTGTCCAGATTCATTGCAGCATCTTACCAGAGGCAGGCTGCAGTTTATACATAAACAGATGTCTCTGATACTGGGATCATCTCTTTCTTGGGATCTGTTCTCTTACTCAGATATAAATATAAGAGTGCTGATGACCCCTACAATCCCAAAGCATACCGAAGAAATAATTTTGGTAGTAAAGTCAGTAATCCAGTTCTGAAGTTGGTGAAGCTGGTATTGCTGACTGGGAAGATTCCTGTTAACTATTGTAGTGATACAAGTAATAAGTGTTTGTTTAGTGTATAGGCCTCAGAGCTACAGCTAGTGCATTCTGTGCCACCCCTCCCCCCAACCAAAGCTAAACATCCAAAGAAAAATAAATAAAATAAAATGAAAAGGTCTCCAAATATTTCCTGTTTGCTCTGTTTACACACTGCAATTGCTTTCATTCATGCACTGTAGCAAACAGCTGCAACTGTGCTACATTGCATGAATAAAAGCCATGGTACTTTAAAGCAATAAAGTTATATGCTTTAAGCAGAATTCAACGTAGTAACACAGCAAACAACTGTTAGATATATACATGATAAGTCTTTGCCTTTTTCACGTATTGACTAGCAGTGTAATTATGATTATTTAAATGCATTCTGAGAATACCTGTATTTACAGACAGGGAGTGATTTGACTCCATGCCATAGCCAGTGAGTGCATCGGCTGACTGCTTGGGTCCATGACACTTGCCCACATTTGCTCCATTAATGCTACAGCTCTGATGGGTTAGTTACTGGCATCCATGTGGACTGACCAGAAGACAGTTTACAGTTTGCTTACTCATATCTCAGGCTGATGTACTGCCTGAAAATGCTGTTTATAGAAGTCTGGCCTAGAAAAAGTCATTTGGTGATCTCCCAAACAAAACTAGGAGTTGAAATAGAAGATGTGACTAATGTGGCTAGCAGGGTGTTAATACTACAGAAAAGAAATACTAAAGAAGACACTGATGTATTTCCTAGGGATGGAGATTATGCTCTGAATTAGGAAAATGCCAACTACGTTAAGGACCTTTCTTATGCAAGAAAGAAACTTTGTTTACCACCTTTCAGCATTGTTAAGGTCTGTTCTTGTGTTAGAACATTAACAGTGGCCAGTGCCAGCCACCACAGCACAGCAGCTGGAAGCTAAAACAGCCTCATCTCTCTCTGTCATCTATTATTTCCTGCATGCATTTGCCTGGGAGAAAGTCATGTACTATGTCATTTATTTACTTATTTTGGTTTGCTATCCAGGTGATGAGTGCAGAGGTTAGCATTGTCGCCTCACAGCAAGAGGTTCTCCAGTTCAATCCTTGGCTGGGGAGCCTTCTGTGCAGAGTCTGCATGTCCGCCCTGGGGTTCCGTGGGTTTCCTCCATGTGCTCCGGTTTCCTCCCACATCCTAAAGACATGCTGTAGGTAGACTGGACACTAAATTGGACCTAGGCATGAGTGTGTGCCTTCCGTGGAAGGTTGAGCGCCTGGCTGGCAACTCAATACCGTAAACCTCTACTGCCAGTCATGAGCGGACAGGTGATCCCCTGTGGCGACCTCTAACCAGGAAAAGCCAGAAGAAGAATCCAGGTGAGTAGGCTAACACACAGCTCTTTTCAGTCACTACCTGAGCGATGAGGTAAAATAGAGAGAGATAACATTAAGCATACAATATGATAATTTTAACTAGAGACAAGTAGTACAATTAAAGCTTTGCATGGATAACCATCTAAATATATTTACAATCAAATAAGATATACAAAGAGTAGTACATATTCATGGAAAAATGTGAAGTTTACTACATGGATTAATAACTGAGATAATGTGTGATACTTGGGTCTACTTAATTTACACTTACCTGAATTGCAGATTCCAGAGACAAAAGAACCACATGTGCAATAAATTGAACCTGAACATTACCTTTCTTTTTTTTTTCTTTACAGGGAATGAAGACACTTGGTGAACATGGGGAAATTTTGCTCTTTTCCCCACTGTAGTGCAATCCCGGAGTTGGTATATTTAGTTAGGGGTGGGGGTGAGTTTAACATACTTTGGTGTGTTGTTTTGTTAAATGTTGACCAAGTGTCTTCTTTCCTTGTACAAATCTTCGGTAATGTGATGGTTCGGTATATTGCCATTTTGGTGTTGTCATCTTGGTAATCTGCAGTTCGGGTAAGTATAAATTCAGTCTACCAAAGTAGACTTGATATTCTGTTGTCTGATCTAAGCAATATTTCTGAAACATTAACATTTATTTTCTTGATTTGCTAAATGTTTCTTCAGTTTTTACTTGGACTGAGAGGTTGTGCAGATCAGTTGTTGTGTCTTTCGTTTTTTTCCCGGTTAGGGGTTGCCACAGTGGAACTCCGGTCCGCTAATGATTGGTAGTTGATTTTTACGTGCCGAGTTATCAGCCCTGATGCACAACCTTCAACGAAGGTACGCCCATTCACGCACGTCTCCACGCAGAAGATGCTCTAGCTGAGAAAAGAAATGGACAGCATCTTAATGTGAGGCGACAATGCTACCACAGCACCACCACCGCGGGTAGGTTGTGCAGATCAGTAATGTACATAATTTGGATGAACAAAAATTAGGTAAAGTGATGGGTCTGACAGCTGTTTGATAATTAGTGGTTCACTTAGCACTGCCACACACAGTGACAAGAAACAAGGTGCTTTACTGCTTTCAAAGCAGTTAAATGCTTTATGTTCCATATTTTTTTCTGTAACTAGTAGTACATCCGAGCAATTAAAGCAAAGAATTATAATTGTGTTTCTGTAATCATAACATATTTATTTTGTGTTCTCGACATGGATGAGAAGATTCACCTTTCAGGCTTTGCCTCATTCAAGATTCACCTTTCAAGCTTTGCCTTATTCTGCTATTGAGATGAATTCCTTGACATCCTTGTCCTTAGTTATGACTGGAGCACCACTCATAGTACTCCATGTTATGGAACAGGCTGAGACCCTAGTACTAATGTGTATGAAGAAGGATAGTAGAACAGTTTGGGTGCAGCAGGATAGCCTAAAATTTGCAAGTCATCCATGCATGAGCTGCATCTCTCAGACCGTGGTTTAATTCTTAAACTCTGTGTGTGTACCATGTGGTCTGATCAAGCCACTTAATTCTCATTGTTGCTTGCCCATCTCTGAAAATAAGTATGAAACACAGCTGATTAAAACAAGCTATGGTAATTATTAATACACTAGCAAAAAGGTCTGTTTGTGGATCCATTTATCCATAAACCCATTTTTGTACATGGGCCTGGGTGTCACCATCACCAGGGACCATCATCAAGAGCCAATGTTCATGTGGTCTAGTGGCTATAGCCCTGCTATGGTTGTTCTTCCATGCAACACAGACACACACTCATGGGTCTGTCTGTAGATCACAGCAGCAAAAAAGGATGACAAGGTAAAGCAAAAGAAGAAGAAAAATTTGATATTTTGAATGGGTTACCATAGATGCCTTAGTGAATCAAGTGCTGGGGACTGTCAGGCCATCACAGAATACTGATTATTGAAAACACACACTGTGAGAAGTCTTTACTTTTGGCATATAGTGTCTCTAGTGGATCAGTGGCCATGGTGGTGCAGTGGTTAGCAGTGTCGCCTCCTCACAGCAAGAGGTTCTCCAGTTCTATCCTTGGCTGGGGTGCCTTCTGTGCGGAGTCTGCATGTCCTCCCTGTGGTCGTGTAGGTTTCCTCCGGGAGCTCTGGTTTCCTCCCACATCCCAAAGACATGCTGCAGGTGGATTGGACACTCTAAATTGGCCCTAGGTGTGTGTGTGTGTGTGTGTGTGTGTGTGTGTGTGTGTGTGTGTGTGTGTGTGTGTGTGCGTGCCTTCTGTGGAAGGTTGGGCACCGGGCTGGCAACTCAACACTGTAAAACTCCACTGCCAATCATGAGCAGACAGGTGATCCGCTGTGGCGACCCCTAACTTGGAAAAGCCGAAAGAAGAAGTGTCTCTAGTGGATGAATGCAAAGGAACCAGTGAATCCAGTGAACATGTTTCCTTGTAGTTTACACTTCTAGAAAGCTGTTCCTCTCTGCTGACAGAGAAGAAATGCTGGCATTAGCAAACAGGTTTTATCTGTATGAGAGAGTAATATGTGATGGATCAGATTACATATGAAAAGCAGAGAAAGAACAGAAATATGCTGGGGAAATAGCAAGAAATGAGATAGGGTTCTGGTAATGGGATTATAAATCAAAAGTATTCAGGGTAGAAAGTGTCTGAAACTGATGATTTGTGTAAAGGAGAGAATAATAAAAGGTATAAGAAGGGTGTTAGGGAATTAAGATACCTTACAGAGTAAGCTTAAACTACTGCTTTGCTGAAGGTAATTGTGCTACTTTAGGAAATGCAGAAAATGTCACTTAAAAAGTGCAGTAGATCTAAACCTCTATCCTACACCATACCTCTCAACTCATATTTTAGGTCTGTTTCTCTTAACATTGTTGGCTAGGCTTACGTACGCCCTTGGGCCGATAGCCTAGTACCTACCTATGAACCTATTTGTGGTTTCCTGGCAAATCTTCAAGGATTGGTCACTAAATATTTACAGACAACTAAGCTTCAGACTACACACCCTTGATAAAATGCATACTAATGCAAAACCTGTTCTACCGACTTTCTAAGTTTATAAGAGCAATACTTAAAAATTGTCTCTGTTTTGAGCCTTTGTCCTCTATTATTTTTGGTTCTGTCCAGAACTCTTTTGATCTAAGAGGTTGAGATATATGCTCCACACAGACATATATTGCTTTTACAAACTTTTGAAACTGTTATTGCTATACTTTTAAATGGTAGCATACTACTTTTGAGGGGTTCTACTTTCTTCCTTTGCACAAATGACTGTAGAAATCAAAGAAAAGCCTGACAAAGCGTTCAAAGAGTTATGGATTTCTCAGTGCATGCCTGAAAGGGAAATAAACTTTGATATCACAGTAAAGGATCCTGTCGGGCTTTTTTTAACTGGGGAAGCAGATGGTGATGGAAATACATAAAATTAAGTGAATGAACTAAAAAAAAGAGCACACAACCCTTTTCTAAAGTACTGTTTCCTGCAAATTATTCACAGAATATTGGCTCTAATGGGAAACATAGTTTGTTACTCGGCATGATGACTTAAAATATACCTTTTCTTGACCAGTAAATAAGGTAATAATCATGGGTTTATGCAGGAAAACCATTCCTAAGACCTGGCTCCTTTTCTGTGTAGAGCAGTTACTGAAACCAGGCTTTGGGAGCAGACAGTCAGCATGGCAACAGCGGTGTTTAACAGCAGTATTTAAAACAAAGTAGCCTTCTGTTGTTTCCTAATTTAAAATAAACACAGTTTTCAGTTTGGTGTGGTATATAGACTTCAGCAGTGAAGACATCATAATTTGGTAAGAAGCAGCTGTGTCACCCAATAAAAACTTGAATGCATTTACTGTAAGAGGGGTTAACCTAGCATGTCCCATGACAGGGAACATAGGATAAAGGGATGTGAACTGATAGCCTGGGTACACACTCTAGGAATATTTTTCCTAAAAGAAGGGTTTATACTGCTGTGGCATAACAGATACTGAGTACTATTAGGATATTTCTTTACTAGTCCTACAGGTTGAAGCTGCATTGTAAGATTATTGTTTATCACAGTTATTGGTAGGAAGTGGTGTATGTGTTCAAGTACTTACAAGTGAGATAGATGCAGTTATTTTCAAGTACCAGCAGGTGTCCAAATCCAAAATGTAGCTGGTTCAACTAGCACCCCGTTCTGGCCCCCCATCTCTTCACTGAAGAGTGCAAAAAAAGTCCTACCAGATGGATGGTCAGTTACATGCGCCTAGAGTTGTCAGCTGTCCAAAATTATTCTGAACTGTCCGGAATTAAGGGACACAGTCCAGAAAATGAAGACTGCTTTTAAAGACAGCGTATTGTCTGGAAAAATAAAATCAATTGTGGTGCACATTTTCTTTTAATTAAAAAAAAATACTTTTGCGTCCACTCGCACAGACGCAGAATAGGAAAACAAGTCATGAACACCTGTTGTGTCTGTGAGACTGATTGTTTGTGTTTGTCTTCTGTGTGCATGGAATTTGAATTCCAGAAGAGGTTTGGACTGCGCAGCGTACTGGACAACTGAGAGGTAAGTGTCTGTGTGTGTGTGTGTGTGTGTGTGTGTGTGTGTGTGTGTGTGTGTGTGTGTGTGTGTGTGTGTGTGTGTGTGAGAGGTAGGTAGCATACCCCTCAGCTGTCCAGGTTTTTGCAGAATGTCCATATTTTATTAGAAAAATGCATATCAACGCAAATCCTCTAATTGTAGAAAATTTCTAAGTTCATAAGAGCAATAATTATAATCTGTCCCTATTTATTTTAGGCTTTGTCTAGATTTCTTGCACTAAAAGGTTGAGGTGTGTGTATGAGAGAGTGAAATGTCCTTGTTAGGGTTCGCAGGTGGTTAGTAATTTGCTTAGGCTCAAACACTGCACCTTAGCTACAGGAAAAAGAGGCTGAATATTCTACCCCAACTAACAAGCTGTATTTTTCAAGGAACTGAGTTTCAGGTGCATTTTCCAAGGAATTTAGTTTCAAGTACATTTTCAAGGAATTGCGAACTTCTAGGGAAGAGGGGTTTACTGCTGCTCATTCTAAGTCTGTTTATAATGTGAAACTGTTTTGTTTAGCAAATGGTATCACTATTATGGTATATAATTTTAAAGCAGTGTTAGTAGCACAACAAGTAGCATACTTGTGTTTTGATGCAGAAGGCTCTGGGTTCTATTTCCACAGCATGTAGATTGCTGATATTGTGTTGTGTTTTGAGGGGTGCTGTGCTGCAGTCCCGAGTATGTCCTCCTTTGGACAAAATGCCTAGTAACTATGAACCTATTTTCAGTTTGCCATTCATCCTCTATTACCAGCTTACCATTTTTTAATGTAACATAGGCAATTTATTCTTCAAGGGTAGCAGGGACTGACTTTGTAGATGAAACAGTGAAATGTAAAGTTTTTTGCTAGCAGCAGCCTTTTTTCATTAGTTACTGATCTCTTTAATGTGGAAATATTCAGATGACTTTTACTTCTGCAGAGATTTTGCATATTGATTGATATTGGTGGGTTGTAATGACAGAAGTTTGAGTGGCCTTTTATGGTTGAAATGTTCTGAACTGGGCAATTCTGTCATTATTGGTTCATAGATTTTGTTTCATTGCTTAATGGAAAATGTTCAAAACTATAAATTTAAATCACTGTTTAACAAGTGGCACTGTATTATACAACAAATATAATTTAATTACTGTATATTATAATTAAATACAATCAGGAAGGTGAATCACGGCAGTGGTGCTGCGGTAGCGTTGTTGCCTCACAGCAAGACGTTGTCCCGTTCGATTCTCAGCTAGAGCATCTTCTGTGTGGAGGCATGCGTGAATGGGCATGCCTTAGTTGAAGGTTGTGTGTCAGGGCTGGTAACTCGGCACATAAAAATCCACTACCAAACATTAGTGGACTGGAGTTCCGCTGTGGCGACCCCTAACGAGGATAAGCCGAAAGAAGAAGAAGAGGAAGGTGAATCAAAGAACTTTTGCATGGTCCTAAACATGTATGCAAGGGGCCTATGATTTGAAAACAGCCCAAAGATAAACTTAATCCTTACCTTTCAACCTCTTAGAGCAACAAATTTGGACAAAACCATAAATAAAAGTGGGACAAAGGCACAAAAATGGGGACATTTTTTAAATATTACTCTTACAAAACATAGAAAGTTGATAGAATATACAGGTTTTCATTAGTATGCATTTTCTGAAGGATATGGAGACTGAAACTTGAACGTGTGTATTTATTTTGTAACTTCAGACTTAAATGATTTGTAACTAATTTGCCAGAAAACTGCACTTTTATGAAACATGGATGAAAAATATGAGGCAAAAATTTGGACATTCTACAAAAATCTGTACAGTTGAGAGGTATGAATCTGCCACTGGCCAGATGCATTTTCTTTGAATGTGGGTTTCAATGCTGTTTTAATGCTAAGTCTATTTTCATTGTCAGACTGTATTGCTTTGTTTAGCAAATATCTATCAGTGTTTGTGCTATAAAATTTGAAATAAAAGTTTGAAATTAAATCCAAATATCTGTAATCACTGTAGAAGTAAAGCAGAAAACAGTATGCACACTGAGTGTTTTGAGCAGTGTTTATGGCAACTAGGGAAAAGTGGAGAAATAACCAAGTAATAGGACACTGGAATGCCTGTGTGTGTGTGTGTGTGTGTGTGTGTGTGTGTGTGTGTGTGTGTGTGGTACCAAATTACATGCATTTTGTATTCACATACATGTCCAGAATTTTTGACATCAAAAGCTGACAACCCTACATACCCCCCCCCTGCAGCCCAGCTCTTTAATTATGTATGGAAATAAATGCTCTTCTCCTGCTGTCTGGTACACCAGGCAGGTGCCAAGATTATACATGCATCCTCATTTCTGCCCCAGCTTTGAAATGAAAGAGCAATAAAATAAATAAATAAAGTAAAATAAAACATAAACAAGTTTTGCAATCTGGTACCTGACTGGCTCCTGAAAACCAGGAGCCAGTCTGGTCCTGTTTCTGCTTCCTACCCCTTGCCTCTGGCCCTTCTTCCTTAGATTTTACTTTAATAAAATCTGGTTTGTTTTAAAGTGTAGCAAAATTATATAAACCCCACATGGAGTGCTATAGCACTTAAGTTTTAGTTTAACAAAAATATTTTATTTTGCTTTTAAACTGTAGCAAACTGCTTGCAGTTGACACTGAGCACAACCACAACAGTGCTATGTTTTTTGTAAAAAAAAAAAATAGCTGCTACAGCTTAGACCATGCACACAGAGTACTACAGCCCTTTCAGCTGTGGTTCCTTAAAGCTACTTCTAACTGAAAACATATTTATAGTACTGATGGGAGACTAACAATGTCCCCGTTAAGTATTTCTTCACATATCTCAGATGAAAATTTGTAGTCACCAATCTAGACTGTTTTTAAGTCTTGCTAGTGAACTACTCTGCTTGATATGTTCTCCCATCTAATCCACCTCAGTGAGCATGATTATCGACCCCCTTTTTCCCATTTATTTTTTACATGGGGTCAGAATGTTGTATCGAGTGTTGATATCTCTCAATTCAGTTCCACTCTACTACTTTCTTCCAGAGTCATGCCTGACTGTTGCAAGTCTTCTCTCATGCAATCCATCCATCTCTGTCAGATAACCTCATTTTCTCTTGACTTCTTGCTCTTTCTCCCAAATCCTTTTTGCTAAATTGTCATCATCTTTCCTGCACATGTGGCTGAACCACTGTAATCTGTTTCCTTTAACCTTCTCTGCAATTGGAGCTAAGTTGGCGTCTGGTCTGATATCATCATTTCTTTGTCTGTTCCACAGTGTGCATCCTACCACTCATCTGAGGCACTTCATCTCCATTACTTTCAGCTTCCTCAACTGCTCTGCCTTCACTGCCCAGGTTTGTGTATCATACAGAAGTACCTGTCACATCACTATTTTGTACATCCTACTTTTCAGCTCCTTTGGTATTCTTCTGTCTCGTGCTACCCCTTGCACTCTCTGTAATTTTGGCTGGAGCCCCTTTGATTCTAAGTTTGATCTCCTCATTCAGGCTTCATTTCTCCTCAACCACCCTTCCCGATACTTGAATCTGCTAACGTGTATCACTAGTTTCCATTCTATATCAACTTTCTGTTTCTTCTTATTTGCCCCCATTTGCTGCCATGACAACTGTCTTATCTGTACTCAAGTTTTGTCCTATGTGCCTTCAGTTTTGTATTCCATTCCTGTTTAAAGTCTGTTTTATTTATTTATTTATTTAACATTTGTTTACTGGGAAAGTCTGACTTGGAACAAAGCTAATTTTCAGCGGAGGCCCAGGGAGAAACATTCTGGATGCATGTCTTTGAAACGTGGGAGGAAACTGAAGCTCCTGGAGGAAGCCCACATGAATGCAGGGAGGACATAGACTCCACACAGAAGGCATTCCAGCTGAGAATAGAACCAGAGAACCTCTTGCTGTGAAGCGAAAATGCTACCGCTGCACCACTGCGCTGTTGTAATGTCACATCTGCTTACAACAGCTTTGATTATCTGTCACCTCCAACATGTTTGCAAATATAGTCCATCACTGGCTTCTTATTGAAATGTCAGCACTTGAAATTCATGTCCACAAGCTGGAAAAAAAGACAGAAACTGCAGGAGAAAAGAGAATATTTAGCTTCAATCTTCTCCTATAAACCTCTTTTTTGCAGGGCAAGTCCCACTGCACATCCCCTGAACTTATATAATTCAACTGTGAGAGCACCATACTTAAGAGAAATGGGAATATTCTGAGAAATGGCATATTAAACTTGGTATGCGCAAGCTGTTCTTTTGACCATTCTGTCTCTCAGGTTAGAGACTTACTCTTGTGGGTCCCAAAATTTCAAACAGTTACCTTCATCATCAGTATGAACAGCAGTGGGCTCATAGCTAAAGTCTGATGCACCCCCACTACCACTGAAAACACTTTTGTGAGTCTGAACACTTGTTCATTCTTGTGTCGTTAGGCTTGCACTAATTTCCAGGACCTTGAACCACCACAGGATCGGTGAGCTTTCTTGGGACCTTGTCATATGCTTCCTCCAAGCCTAGGAATGTTCAGTTTTACTCTTTCCTCATCTCTAGTTCTTCTTCACTGTCTAACTCACTGGAAACATTGGGTCAGTTGTGCTGTATCCTGATCTGAATCCAAACTGCTTATCTCCCATCTTACTTTCTACTATTCTGCATATTCATTTATTAATCACCCTTTTCAACATTTTTATGGAGTGCAACAGGAATCTGATAACATTCTGCTGCCCACACTTGTGAATATCTTATTTAATCTTTTACAATGGCTTATTCTGCAGTCACGTGGGGTATGCCTTTCTCTCCATACTTGTGTACTCTGGAGCCATTTCTCCAGTAACTCACCAAACATCTTGATCATGTCGGAGTCTGCTGTTTCCTTTACTTTATTTTCCTTAGTTTTTCCTTCTTATTCTAGGGTGGGCTTTTCTTTATCTTTCTTCATAGGGTGGGGCCCTGCAATATAGCTTATATGGAGTTTTCTTCATTCAGAAGTGCTGGTAGTACTCTTACTGAGTGCCTTTAATGTCCTGTGGACTGGTGAGCAGTTTGCTGATATCCCTCATGAATAGCATCTGATTACTATATTCTTTATCTTTCTGTCTTTTCCTTGGAACCTGATAAGAGTTTCTTTGTGCAATCTGCTGAGTCAGTTGTCAGAAGCTGATAGAGTGCCTCTGATGTTTTATCTGCTATTGCGACTGCCTTCATAGCCTCCAAACAGTATTCCTTCTTCGCCTGGTCTGTCTTCTCTATCTTCTGTTTTTTCCAGCACTCTTCCTGTCTTTTGATGATGTCCTGAACTTCTGCATTTCACCACCAATGCTCATTATGTACCTTCTTTGCATACCTGGTTCGTCCACATCTGTTCTGTAGTCTTACATGTGTTGTTTTGAGACACTGCCATTCTTCTTATCTCTGTCTATTTCCTTCTCTTCCTGAGGTGCTAGAATCCTGAGTATTTCCAAGAACTCCTGCATTTTAACTCAACTCATCCCATCCACACACTCCAGTTATGCTAGACTTCCTTATACTTACACCGATAACCTTCCTCTTAGGTATTTCTTTATCAGTGTCAAACAAATATTAATCACAAAACCTATCACTGTTATGTACTGTTGAGCATGTTTGCATGCTCCTGACTGCACTCACAAGCTTTCAGGTATCTTATCAAACATTATATAACCACAGTTGTACATCTACTCTGTTTGGGATCAAGTACACAGACTCATAAGATGTACTTTCCACAACATGACCATTATAGCGTGTTAAAGTTTCTCCTTGTTTGTCTCCTTAAATGATACAAGTAGAAATGCAAAACAAATACTTCTTATCATAAATACATTTTAGGACCTCACAAGGGAATTCTCCATCTTGCAATGTGATGATGTAATGCCAAACTTGGGTCCAGTCCACAAGATTCCATCTGGCAGCAACCATTGGAATAGCACTAGTTCAAAGTATTTCATGTAGTATTTGTAGCAAGATTAATTTCCTTCAGTGTGGGAGTTTTTGTTAAACACTAGAGATTCTAGCCTTTACTGAAACATGGCTACAGTTGCACATAAAAGGTGCTGAACTCGATTCGCTTATAACAAATAGGTATGACAGGTCTCGTAAAAGGCAGGAAGATCACTATCACTGACCTTGACTTATTTTCATGATCTGTTTCTCATTCTCTACACAGAGAGAGACACTCCTTTGATTTATCAGCACAGTGAAAAATCCTAACTGTTGATGCTTCATATTAGCCAATATTAGAGTAGAACTGTTAGGCAGGAAGGATGTCAGTATGTTTTATATTACTTATTTACATTGTTGCCTGGGTTAGTTTCACTAGGCCATGGACTATTTTCAGTGGATGCCTGACATTGGTTTCAGACTGACTAGGGGAAATTTGGCCAGGTAACTGAGAACTTCCCCTACTCCTCATTGCTGCAAGTGGGATCCATTTTGCAGGAGCACTTCCTGTTTCCATTCCAGGCATAGTGGTGGCCTGGAGAAACAAGGAGACAGATGGAGAGAGAAGAAGATGATGGAGAGGTGAAGGAAATGGAGGAGAAAGCAAATATCAAGACCAGAGAATGTGTGCAGGGTTCTGAGAAGATTTTTCAAAAGAATCTGTTTGATGAAGATGAGTCAGCAAATGATGGATATATAATTACAGCCCTCCAGCTGTAAGAGTTGTGGGATGATTTATTTAAAGAAATGTTGATGCAGATTGAGACAGAAAATTAATGAGATGTTTCCTGGGGGAAACATTATGGAGAAAATACAAAAGGATTAATGCAGAGGCAATCCTGAAGAATAGTGGCAAGACGGAAAAGAAAACGTATGCAGACAAATTAAACGAAGGCAGAAGGGGAGTAGCAGAAGAAAATGAAAAACAGAAGTACGTGGTAAGGATTCAAAATAATGAAGGCAAAGAAATGGACAGATATGAAGTGTTGGATGATTTAATAGCTCTTTGGATGTAAAAGCATTTGAGGTAGGAGCATTTATTCTTATTCACAAAGAGATATTTTGTGACATTATATTTGAGACTCTTTTTTTCAATGGAAAAATTTCTTGGAGCATATGAAAAAAAGACTGTAACCCATAGAATCTTTGTGTGACAAAAGCATTTAACAGGGAAACAAAAAAGAAGATTCATGTACAATTTCGAACAAAAGTAGAAAGAAAGACTTTGAAAGGACATTTGGAAACTTTATATAAAGAAGTACTGGAGATTGCAAACGTTTATAACAAAAGGGGTTTATGGACTGGTGGCTGGGATTGTAATACTGTGTTAAAAAAAAGAAAGAGAAAATATGCATATACCAAGCATGATAAATGCTGAGGGGAAAATGGGTGTTGTAAAATACTGGGGACAACCCAAAACATGTATTTTTTTTGTAGAAAAGAAGGACATTTAAGTAAATGTGACAAAAAATGTTATATTTGTAGGGAAATTGGGACATGATAGAAATAAAAAATGTGTTATACCTTTGCCTAATCAACAGGCAAATAATCAGTCTTTGCAGGGGGCTAGACTAAAGCAACTTGTTCCATTAACCTTGGACCATTTTTTTACCATTACCAGTAAAACAAAATCCACAACTGCAACCACCACGTTCAATGAGCCGGGGGAGAAGAAAGAGGAAGTTATCAGAAGAGAAGTCAATATCGAACAGGAGAATAAGACAGTGAATGAACTTGCAGTTAATTTGTCTGATTATTGTTTGAATGAAGCTGAAATTGCCCTGTTGAATAAGGGCTTAACTTTTATACCTTCTGTACGAACTAAAGTAAGTGAATTATTAACAGATTTGGGATTATTTGGTCAGAACGTAGCTTTAAAGCTACATTTTAAAGATGCTAAACAATATGAAAACATTAGGTTTCATCAGAAAAGCTCCTTTACACCTATACCTGCTCATATAGAAATGTTTATTAGAGCCTGTGAGAAAGATATATATGAAAGTTTTTATGCAAACAGTAGAGGTTCTTAACACCAAATGAGAAATGTGCCTTATGTTCCCTACAAAATAATGAAGGGCTGAGTATAAGACCTGCAGATAAGGGAGGGGCTGTTATGAATAAACGGGATTACACACAGTCTATGCATATGATATTAGGGGAAGTACACACTTATATGCCATTGACCCATGCTCAGTATATGAATGTTATTAAGGACATCAAAGAAAATTTGTATGCTCTACTTATGTGCAGGCAGATTGATGAAAGGTTATATTCTTATTTTCATGTGGAATTTCCCAGAATACCACATATGAAAGGTCTAACTAAGGTACATAAGTCCCTTCAGAAACTGCCCCTAAGACCCATTGTGGATGGTGGTGGTTGGGCCACAGACCCCCTTTCTATTTATGTGGAAAGTAAATTAGGGCAACTAGTAAACAAGATCCCCACCATCCTAAAAGACACCTTAATTTTTGAAAGATCTAAGAGAATATAATGAAGGGTCTGATCTAAGGAATTGCTATATGGTTACCTTAGATGTACAAAGTTTATTTACTTGTATATCCAATACATACGGCATAGAGGCGATAAGAGATGTGATGAATGATATGGGGGGGCAATAGTGCCAATAAATTATTTTGGCTTGTGCATTATTGGATTTATTTTATCTAATAATGTTTGTATGTATTAAGATACAATCTATTTGCAAAGGTGGGCTGTTGCTATGGGCACCCCATGTGCAAATTCATATGCGAATTTGGCGGTTTATTACTGGGAGAAGAAACATTTGTATAATAAATTTAGTGCACATATAAGATTGTATAGACATTTTGTTGACTATACTTTTCTGTTATGGGATGGAGGGTTATCTCTTTTGTTTGATTTTTGTCAAATTTTTAGAATCTACTACAGATTTTCCGAAGTTCACAATAGCTTATTCACTTGAATCTATAGATTTTTTGGATGTTTCAATATGTAAGGATGAAGTAGGGGCTATTAGTACTAAATTGTTTTGGAAATTATATTGGAAGAATAGTCTGTTGGAACTAAGTAGTATGCATCCCAGGCATATTTTCCCGAATATTATTGAAGAACAGCTGACTAAGGTAAAAAATATCTGTAGCACAGCTACTGATATGGAAAATGAAGTAGATTATTTACAAAAATAATTTGTAGAAACGGGCTGCAAGGAATCCACCTTTCAAACTATTAAGAATAAGACCTTACAGAGTCATAGTTGTGTTGACCCTGTAGAGACAGCCTACAAGTAAAGATTAGCTATAAAAAGGAATAAGGTTCGCTTTGTCACAAAGTTTGCTAATGATAACAGCAGAGTATGTGATATTATCAACAGAAACTGGGATTTTTTGACTGATGACAAAGAGACGCTAAATATTATATGGCAAGTCCTCAGCTTTACTTAGAAAAACAATTGTAACTTAAAATGATTGTTAAGTAATGATCGGCAAAGGACATCAGTATCTACATAGACACTAGGGACTTTTCCATGTAAAAACTGTAAAATGTGTGAGTATATATGTAAGATACAGGAGTTTAAACATCCAGTGTTGTCCTTCATGTTTGTACCCAGGTTTTATGCCACCTGCAGTAGTACTAATTTAGTCTATTTGGCAGAGTGCAAAGGCTGTAGATGTTTTATGTAGGGAAAACTCAGAAACATTTTAGGGATAGGGTTTATCAACATATGTATGATGTGAAGAATAAGCTAAACACTTTAGCTAGACTCATAATAGAATTTTCTGCATATAATTTTTGTTTCAAGGTTTTACAAATGGTCTTTTGTGAGGGGAGGTAATTATAATAATCATGTAGAATGCACTAAATTAAAATGGATTTTAAAACTACAGGCACATGTACACCCAGGATTGAATAACTATGTGTGCATCAAGCCAGAGCTTGATACTCGAACTTTTAAATAAATCAAATGTTAAAATGCTAGCTAAATGATTCAGTCATGTACTTCTTAATTGTTTTAATTGATTATTGGAATTTGTATATAAAATGAGTGAATGTTTGCTATGTTTTATTAAAGACTTGAAAAAGTGTAGGTGTTCTACATGAAAGCGCTTGTCTACATTAAAGTTGTGGTGGTCATCTGGAGTTTTTTCTTCATAAAATGTGAATAGAAATGTTATAAATATAACAAAAGTGTACATTTATGGATGGATTGCAAAAATGAAAATGAGTAAGGAAAAAGAAAAAAGGGAAGAAAATAGTTAGAGAAGCATTTTAGAAGTAGTAGAAATAGAAGAAAAAAAGACAAAAAAATAATGAAGACATAGAAGAAGGTTCTGAAACAAGTGATAAAGATATAAATTGGGAGGTAGTAAAAGAAAAAAAATAATTCTATTTGTAAATGGGTAAAAGACAAAATGAACTTTTAAAAGTATAAATACAAAAGAAAGGAAATGGATGACAAAGAATATATACAGCTAATGATTTGGGTGTTGGTATAATGGTTAAGGTGCTTGACTTAGAGAGACAAGGTACAGGGTTTGATTCTTTCCTTTGGGAGGAAAATTGGCTAGACTTAGAAAGTTCCATTAAGAAAACTAGCCCAGTAATTAGCTGTGAACATATGAAGCCATGAATCTAATGAAATGGGAAAATAAAAATTTTAGAGTGCTTTTTGTAAGTGTGGATAGTATTAAGAATATAGTAAGGAGAATAGGGATTGTGGAGTGGTATAATACATGTGATGTTGATGTGATTATATTAGAAGACACGATGTTTAACAAACGAAGAAAGATTACAGACAGAGAAACTATGGAGAGGAGAGATGATCTGGAATTTGGGAAATAAGAGATGTTCTGGAACACCCATATTCTGTAGAAATACAGTAAAGATACTCAATGTAACTTTAGCAAAAATGGGAACATTAACCATTGTAGATTTAAAATGGAAAGAATAAGTATATATAGCATTACAACATCATATGCTTATGCTAATTGTAAAGAAAAGAAAGCTTATTTCATTAGATTTTAGACTGTGTAGTGATAAATAATGAGTACTGTAATAACAGGAGACTTTAATTGTGATTTAAGAGGTAGGCGAAAAAAGAAAGTAAATGATATCAGCAAAATGCTAGAAGTTATGAGATATGGGAAGTTAAAACTTTGGGACAAAAATTCATAGACCTACAAAAGGGGTATGTATGGAATTGAAAAAGATCATTTTATAGTATCAAATATTTTGGTAATAGGAAAAGGGCAGGTGTTTAAAACAGGATTTTCTGATCATCTTGCAGTATAGCTAGAGATAAAGGAAAACCAGGAGTATATAAAATAGGCAAATGAATAAAAAAAGATAAATGAGAAAGCATGCAATGAAGAAGGAAAGTGTTTAGTAATACAGTTATGGAAATCTATTACTATGAGAACATTTTATAAAAACTAGTCTGGTGGATATTTAAGGAAAATTTAAAAAAATGTTGTTTACAGTTACAGTGGCAATATAATGTGAGAAAAGTAGAGAAAGAAAAATATAAAAGCATATAACGATGCTTGGAAGATTTAGAACATGATGATATTAAGTACTTTGGCAAAGAAAAATAATTATAGGAAAGAAATCAAGAAAAATATAAGAAACGTTCTATAAGTAAATATATTTTTACAAGGAAAAGACGAAGTATTAAGTTATTTAAGCAGATTAGTAAAGGAAGATGGTAGTGTAATGAGAGAAATAAAAAATGTAAAAGGCGAAAGAACTCCAGAAAAGATTATGAGTAGTATAGTACACTATGTACAAGAAATTTTTAAAGAAAAAAGAAGTTAGTGAAAAAAAAACTTGGAGAGTAAAACCAAAAAGTTAGTAGGAAAAGAGAATAAAGATTTGGAAAAGGAGATTTCTTCAAATGAGCTAGTAAAGTATTAGGACAAGTAAATATAGATTTGGCTACAGGACCAGATGGAATAGGGTATGAAATGCATAAACATTTAAGAGATTGACACACAAGATTTATTTATTTATTTTACATTTGTTTACTGGGATAGTCCGACTGTATACATGTCCATTTTCAGTGGAGGCCTGGGGAGAAAAGCTCCAAATAGACAAACTTCCATAGATTTATTTATTTTTATTTATTTATTTACAGTTTGTTTACCAGGGTGGTCCATTGGGCCTTGAGGAGCCCATTTTCAATGGAGTCCTGGGGAGAAAAACTCCAAAGATACAACTAGTTATAATAACAGTATTACACAAGAAGTTGGATAACATTAGAAAATATAAAACTAAGTGATTGTGTGCAATGGTTTAGTAGTGTTCCCTAGTAGGGACTCACAATTCTCATGGACAGACACAAAAGCAAGAAATGTCAGATTGGATATAGGGTTTGGTGATGTAGTTGCATGTTATGTTTACAGATCATGCTTTTCAGTTTATAACTTAATCACGGTTGGTACATGGACAAAGCCAGTTCACTTTGAGATACTGTTTGAGGTTTTTTTTTAAGAGACTTTTGGTGGATTGTAGGGTTATATAGTTTGGCAACGAATTCCAGGTTTTGCAAACAACGTTGGCAAACAAGGATTCACCAGCAGAGTTATTAGCTTTGTGGGTTTGGACCAGTAGTTTGCTGGCTAACCGTAGGGATCTCAGGTTGCTATATGGCTTAATAATATTTATAAGTGAGGGGGTATCCCCAGGGTAGTACAGAATTTTGTACACTATTAAGAGTTGATTGAATTGAATTAAGCTGGCCAGTTCTAGCCACTCTAGTTGTATCATGTTCTGGTAGTGGTGGGGTCTATAGGTGGAGCCAGTAGCAAATCTGGCAATATGGTTGTAGCTATAGGACAGATTACCTAGTTCGGATTTGTTGATGTTTGAGAGTACAGGTGAGGCATATAAGAGTAGAGAGTAGGTGTGACCGGGCGATTGCAATCCTAGCCAGTGAGGTTAAAAATGTCTTGTTTCTCTACAGTGATCCAAGCTTCTTATTGATGGTCTGTATGGTTTTGTTGACCTGTAGGTCAAGTCTGAGATTGTCTATGATAACCCCTAGAAGTTTGGTGTGTTGATCTGGAGAGATAGTGGTACCCTTGTTAGACGTGACAGAGAATGAAAGTCTGGCAGATCTACTAGTGGGGTGATGAGTAGAAGCTTAGTTTTATTGGGATTCAGTCATAAGCGTTGGTTGGCGAGCCAGTTCTCAATAGTGTTAAATGTATTTTGGGTTAGGATTTGCAGTTCAGATGGGGAGGTGGCTGAGCAGATCAGAGTGGAATCATCTGTATATTGAATACAGGTAGCTTTAGGGATAGCAGTGTGAAGGTTGTTGATAAAAAATAAAGAAGAGTAGTGGACCTAGTATGGAGCCTTGAGGGACATCAAGTGTGAGAGGTTGTTGGCTGGAGAGTTTGCCCTGCCATAGTACCGCCTGTTGTCTACCTGTCAGGTAGGACTGGAACCACTGGATTGCATGCTTATTGAGGGAAATAGATTTTAGAGAAAGAATGAGAAGTTCATAGTTGACCATGTCAAAGGCTTTTGATAGGTCAAGAAAAAGGGAGGAGGATAGCCTATTGTCATTCCTGTTTTGGTTTATGGCATTAGTAAAGGAAAGCAGGGCTGAGGTGGTGCTGTGGTATGGCCTGAAACCATGCTGGGAGTTTGATAGTAAGTTATTCTGTGTAAGGTATTGCATTAGTTGCTTGTGTACACATTTCTCCATTATTTTGGCTAGTGGGGAAAGACTGGCAATGGGTCTATAGTTTGATATGTCTGTAGAACTACCACCTGTATGGAGCGGGATGATGTGGGATATTTCCCAGAGGGAGGGGATAGCGCTTTCAGATAAGGTTCTGTTGGTTAGGATAGATATGGGATATGTAATGGCATCTGCAGCTATTTGTAGGTACTCTGCAGGGAGGAGATCAGCAGTGAGGGTGGTAGGTTTTACTTTTTTTTATAAATGTTTTGATAAAACTAGTGGATTATCAGTTGGAAACTAAACTGGGGGTGATTAGTGGGTAGGTTAGGGGTGTGGTTTAAGTTTGTGGGGGTTAGTTGATTTGCAAGGAATTAGATTGTTTCAGTGAAAAAGTTTAAGTGCCAGCTATGGTCTCTGGGGAACTATTGGTGTGGTTAGCCAGGGTTGGGGTGGTAGAATGGCCTGGATGAAGTAGTTGATTTAAGCCTGCCCAGAACTTTGAGGGTTGTTTTGGTGTTTTTGTAGGATATTTTGGAAGAAGCTTTTTTATCTAGTAAAATTGATTTTTTTGCATCATTCCTGAGTTGACAATATTTTAGATGGTCAAGTGGGGCTTTAGTTGTTCTCCAGCTGGCCCAGGCTCTGCTTCTAGTTTTGATTTTAGATTTGGTATCTTTTGCGAGCCATGGTGCTGTGTTTGATCTAGATTTTATTGTACGTGCTGGAGCATGGGAATCAAGGATACTTAGGAATTTAGTGTTAAAGTGAGCTATAGCCTCTTCTAATGGTGGATTTTTTAGTTTTGACCAGTCAACTGCTTTTAGTTCATTTAAGAATATAGCAGTGGCAACGTTTTTCCTGTTTCTAAGTGTTTTATATTTGGTCTGCTGAGGGTTTCCTGCTTTGTTTTATGATATAGGTTAGTAAATGGTCACTAAGGATATAGGTTAGTAAATGGTCACTAAGGTCATCAGGGAGAGTGCCAGCCATGTACAGTTTGGGCTGGTTATTAACTAGGATCCGGTCTAGGATACTTTCCCCATTAGTCAGTTTGTTTATCCTAGTGGAAGAGGCTATGGCCTGTTTAAAACCCAGATAAGTTTATAAGGGTGAGGGGGTTTTCACAGGAGCAGGGGTGCCAGTCGGTATCGATGTCACCAAGAACTATGGTTTCTTGGGGATAGATAGTGGATAACCAGTATAGGATATCCTCTAGGGTATTTAAGTTGTTGCCTGGCAGAATGTAAGCACAGACAATGTTCAAGCATTTGTTCTGGTTAATCTGTAGTTTGGTTATGAGGAGTAGTGCATTATTGAATTGGGGTGGTTGAATGGTGTCTCTATTAGAGTATTTTTGTAAAGGACTGCTATCCCACCTCCTTTCCTTGTTGTACTGTCTAATTGGTGAATATTATATCCTGGAGGTAGTATCTCATTATCAGTAGTACTAGATTAGTACATGCTAACCGGTGAATATTATATCCTGGGGGTAGTATCTCATTATCAGTAGTACTAGGTTAGTATGGTTTAACCAGTGAATATTATATCCTGGAGGTAGTATCTCATTATCAGTAGTACTAGGTTAGTATGGTCTAACCAGTGAATATTATATCCTGGAGGTAGTATGTCATTATCAGTAGTACTAGGTTAGTACAGTCTAACCGGTGAATATTATACCCTGGAGGTAGTATCTCATTATCAGTAGTACTAGGTTAGTACGGTCTAACCAGTGAATATTATACCCTGGAGGTAGTACCTCATTATCAGTAGTACTAGGTTAGTACGGTCTAACCAGTGAATATTATATCCTGGAGGTAGTATCTCATTATCAGTAGTACTAGGTTAGTACGGTCTAACCAGTGCATATTATATCCTGGAGGTAGTATCTCATTATCAGTAGTACTAGGTTAGTATGGTCTAACCGGTGAATATTATATCCTGGAGGTAGTATCTCATTATCAGTAGTACTAGGTTAGTACGGTCTAACCGGTGAATATTATACCCTGGAGGTAGTATCTCATTATCAGTAGTACTAGGTTAGTACGGTCTAACTGGTGAATATTATATCCTGGAGGTAGTATCTCATTATCAGTAGTACTAGGTTAGTACAGTCTAACTGGTGAATATTATATCCTGGAGGTAGTATCTCATTATCAGTAGTACTAGGTTAGTACGGTCTAACCGGTGAATATTATATCCTGGAGGTAGTATCTCATTATCAGTAGTACTAGGTTAGTGTGGTCCAACCGGTGAATATTATACCCTGGAAGTAGTATCTCATTATCAGTAGTACTAGGTTAGTATGGTCTAATCGGTGAATATTATATCCTGGAGGTAGTATCTCATTATCAGTAGTACTAGGTTAGTACGGTCTAAGCAGTGAATATTATATCCTGGAGGTAGTATCTCATTATCAGTAGTACTAGGTTAGTACGGTCTAACCAGTGAATATTATATCCTGGAGGTAGTATCTCATTATCAGTAGTACTAGGTTAGTACGGTCTAACCAGTGAATATTATATCCTGGAGGTAGTATCTCATTATCAGTAGTACTAGGTTAGTATGGTCTAACCAGTGAATATTATAGCCTGGAGGTAGTATCTCATTATCAGTAGTACTAGGTTAGTACGGTCTAACCGGTGAATATTATATCCTGGAGGTAGTATCTCATTATCAGTAGTACTAGGTTAGTGCGGTCTAACTGGTGAATATTATATCCTGGAGGTAGTATCTCATTATCAGTAGTACTAGGTTAGTACAGTCTAACTGGTGAATATTATATCCTGGAGGTAGTATCTCATTATCAGTAGTACTAGGTTAGTGCGGTCTAACCGGTGAATATTATATCCTGGAGGTAGTATCTCATTATCAGTAGTACTAGGTTAGTGTGGTCCAACCGGTGAATATTATACCCTGGAAGTAGTATCTCATTATCAGTAGTACTAGGTTAGTATGGTCTAATCGGTGAATATTATATCTTGGAGGTAGTATCTCATTATCAGTAGTACTAGGTTAGTACGGTCTAAGCAGTGAATATTATACCCTGGAGGTAGTATCTCATTATCAGTAGTACTAGGTTAGTACGGTCTAACCGGTGAATATTATATACTGGAGGTAGTATCTCATTATCAGTAGTACTAGGTTAGTACGGTCTAATCGGTGAATATTATACCCTGGAGGTAGTACCTCATTATCAGTAGTACTAGGTTAGTACGGTCTAATCGGTGAATATTATACACTGGAGGTAGTACCTCATTATCAGTAGTACTAGGTTAGTACGGTCTAACCGGTGAATATTATATCCTGGAGGTAGTATCTCATTATCAGTAGTACTAGGTTAGTATGGTCTAACCGGTGAATATTATATCCTGGAGGTAGTATCTCATTATCAGTAGTACTAGGTTAGTACGGTCTAACCAGTGAATATTATATCCTGGAGGTAGTATCTCATTATCAGTAGTACTAGGTTAGTATGGTCTAACCGGTGAATATTATATCCTGGAGGTAGTATCTCATTATCAGTAGTACTAGGTTAGTACGGTCTAACCGGTGAATATTATACCCTGGAGGTAGTATCTCATTATCAGTAGTACTAGGTTAGTACGGTCTAACCAGTGAATATTATACCCTGGAGGTAGTATCTCATTATCAGTAGTACTAGGTTAGTACAGTCTAACCGGTGAATATTATAGCCTGGAGGTAGTATCTCATTATCAGTAGTACTAGGTTAGTACGGTCTAACCGGTGAATATTATATCCTGGAGGTAATATCTCATTATCAGTAGTACTAGGTTAGTACAGTCTAACCAGTGAATATTATATCCTGGAGGTAGTATCTCATTATCAGTAGTACTAGGTTAGTACAGTCTAACCGGTGAATATTATATCCTGGAGGTAGTATCTCATTATCAGTAGTACTAGATTTTAGCCAGGTTTCCGTAAGATGCATAATGTCTGGGGAGTGGGTTGCTAGGAGGGCATGTAGGTTGGGAATCTTATTGTTAATACTTCTAATATTTAGGTGAAAGGCTAGGAGGAAACTAGTGGGAGTAGAAAGGGGTAGCTTGACTGTGGAGGTTGTGGTAAGGGAGAGAAGGTTATTGGGTGTGGGTGGGCCAGGGTTGAGATGGATGTCCCCCATGTGTTATAAGGTTATAGTGATAGTGACAGGATAATAAGCTTTAGGAGTTTGTTTATAAGTTTTATATAGTCTTTGTCTTTTTAGGATTATATTTTGTGGCTTTACAGGGGTGATATTTTGTTGAGGGTGGTAGATTCGGTGTGCTGGGGATGGTAAAGTGTTTGGTGTTGTGTGTGAAGTCGTGGGTGGCTGTTCGGTCAAGTTTTTGTTCGTAGGCAGTAAGATGGTAAAATAGAAATAGTATAGGCAGTAGGGTAATTTAGTATTTTTTTACTTGTTTGCATTTTGTTAGGGGGCAGGCAAATTTTGATAGAGTGTGCTAACAGGGTGTGGAAGAATGGAAGAGAAGGAAATGGGTTAAGGGGGAGGGCTTGTTCAGTGATGTATGAGGCATTGATTGGTACTTAGCATGAGAGGAGTGGCTAAATTTAGTTTAAATGTAGCACTAGTGGGGGCAGGTGGAAATTGGGGATAGGGAGAGGAGCAAAGCAGGGCTAACACTGACTCCAAGTATTTCCTTAGGCTTTTGGTATGTATGGTTGTATGTTTGGCTGTATTTTTAACATTTTTGCGCCAATTTATAGACTATGTTTAAGCTGTATTTTATACACTTGCAGGTTCATTTTATAGCTGCAGGGTATAATTTTCAGGGCTATGTGAGGGAGAGCAGAGTGAAATTACTGTGTTCAGAGTATTATTTTATGTGTAAGAAAGAAGATACTGGGGGCACACTAGCTTATTTTAACAATATGGAGGGAGCCAAATTACTGTGGGGGACAGCCTAAAAGGTGCCTTTAGACCCAGGTCAGCAGTATACAGTACTTGCTTTAAATTCTAATCTATGTTCCATTTTTAAACACAGACAGCAACTTTAACAGTACAATTTGGTGGAACTTTTTAGCATTAGGAGCCTTATTTAAGGGCTGGGAAGTTTGGCGCTGTTGACCCAGTACGGCTGAATTAAACATTTTAAGCAGAAAGACTTTAGAAAAAGTAGTAACCTTAGTTAAGTTTGTTATTAAGGGTAGACCAGTGTGGCTGTCTGTTTTTTTTCTTTAAAAAAATTCCCAACCAGATGCAGACCTAACTGTTCAAGCCTTTCAGGGTGGGAGCCGTGAGAAGAGATAATTCTTAGTAATAGATATTTTTATAGATAAAGATATTTTTAAAGATTCTGAATTCATGGTTAAATGAAGGTTTTATGTATAAAAATTATGTAGTGGACTATTTGAATTAATTTAGAAGGAGGAATATAGAAGATAATTAAACTAGAGGCTGGTAGTATTGAATAGTAATGATTATAAGATCTTCGTGTAAATAATACAAAAGAGATTTGAAACTAAAATGGGAAATATGGAAGATAGTATATATAGTATTAAGGGGAGGGGTTGTCAAGAATTGTTAAAGATAGAGAAATTGTGGATGATGATATGAATAGAAAAGAAGCAGCAAAAATCATAAGGAGATCTTAGGACACTTGATACAATTGGACATGAAATCTTATGGGTAGTAATGAAAGAACATAATATTAGTGAGAAAGTTAAGAAATGTTGTACATCAGCATATAGTAATAATAAAGTAAAAATACTTGTAAATGTTTGGATAAGAGAAGAGGTAAATATGAAGAGTGGTGTAAGACAGAAATGTCCAGTGAGTTGTATACTCTTTGCATTAGTTATGAATGTGAAATAAATCACAAAATGAAGAAGGCGGGGTGTATAATGCCTGAAGGGTTAAGAATTCCATTTCTGTTAACATATGCAGATGAAATTATAATAATTCCAAAAAAACACAGTTTGGATAAAAGAAGTAATAATTTGCACAAATAGTGTCTAGAGGTGATGTGGTATCTTTAAATAAGGAGAAAAGTTAAGGTTTAGGTGAAGTATTGAAGATAACGGGTACATATTTTATAATGAATGAGATTTATGTGCTAGGTATGCAATTTGAGAATAAATCTGTAAGAAGAAATGAAACAAACCTGTCTTTTCTGGAGAACATATAAATTATCATTTAGGAACAAAGGCTTATTTGATAAATTCAGTACTGATGGGAAAATAGCTTACTTAGCAGACCTAATTAAATAAGATTTTTTGACGATATAAAAGAAGTGGATATTTATGTTGCCAACAGTATTTGAAAAGGAATTATTGCAGATATTTTTTTTCATTTGTATGGAATTCTAGATTAAACCCAGTAAAAAGAGTTTTTTATGTTAAAGAGGAAGGAGGTTTAGGGTTAACCCAGTGGTATATGCTGCTTCATTAAATTTGTACAAAATGTTAAAGTGGATACATGAAAAAGGTAAGAGTTTATTAGTAAAGTTGTGGGGTATGGCAAAAAAGAGAGAGTATATAAATGAAGAAATAAAATGTTACAAAGGAAAAATGTTTTTGTGGAAAATAACTGATGATATAGAAAAAGAAATATATAGTATAAGAATATAATGAAAAAAAAATTACTATGTAAAACCATGGGAAAATTTAACAGCTAAAAAAATAAAGCTATAAAAATAAGAAGCAAATGGTGTATTAGAAAGTACAATGCCAAATTTTTTGTGGAGACTGGTAATAAATTGTCAGTAAAGGGAATATGCTTATAAAAAGAAAAGTGATAGAATATGTTTGCATTGTCAAAAAAAAAAAAAAACTATGGAACACATGTTTTTGAAATGCAAAAGAATAAAAAAATTATGGGGAATACGATATAAATAAGATTTTTTGACGATATAAAGTGGATAAAATAAACATGGATATGATTAAATATGGATATTATAAGAATAGAAGTAAAGAATATGTTAAAATAATTTATAAAAAGTTATTTTATGTTACATGGGTTATATGGAATGAAAGAATAATGGAAATTATGTTTAATGGTAAATGGATTTTAGAAACTATGTTAAGTAAAATCAGATGGTGGTTATGGAAAAAGGAGTAGGGGTCTAATGGAGATGAAAATTTAGTATGTTTGTAAAGAAAACTATGAATATGTGTAAATAGATTTGTGTATCTTGTGTATTTCTCACTAAAAGAATACAGGACGCAAGTAAAATTTCCTATGGAGACTGTCTCTATGGCCTATCCCTGCATTCTGTCTCCTACAGGCTATTGAGGGGAGATCTATGCCTGGCATACAGAGCATTGTCAGACCCCATTCTCATGGACCCCCTGCATATCCACAAAACAAACAGTACCAGAATTACCTGTTCTAAAGACTTGATCCTTACCTGTGATATAAATAGGACCTGCTGTAGAGATAGGATTGTATCCCAGAGATTACCCCATCCATGTGAAGCAGAGTTCCTCCCTAACCCAATTCAAGTGCAACTTGGACAATTTGATAGGAAACCAAAAATTCATCCCTGGTTTGGCACCTATGTCTCTAATAGACATGGGTAACCTGTAAATGGTTAATCTCCCAGGCCCAAGTTTACACTTATCAAGAGTATCAGAACTTGTCAGATTTGAGATGCATGACTAGGCTTAAAAAGGCCCATGTGATCGTTAGCCTAGTAAACACCTATGAACCTCTATATTTGCACATTTGTAATTATTTGTTCATATGTTAAATATAAGAGTTTTTTTGAATATAAAGAACCCCTACTTTTTTCAGTATGTGCTGTAGGATCCTGTAAATCCATTTCAGCTGTCTCCAAGTATGGCAGATGGGGCTTTGGTTTAACATATCATCCAAAGAATGGCACACTCAGGAGACCAGCATATACGTTTGTGTTGCACAGCACTCTCAGTATTGGAAAATTAGTCCATCTGCCTGGTGTAGAAATAGAACTCACAGCCTTCTGAACTTCCAGCACCAAAGGCAAGTGTGCTACCTGTTGAACTGACTGGAAATATACCATTAATGTAAATACTTTTCCTAAGAACTAGCAATTCTGTGTCTCAATTTATTAATCCCTCATCTAGATTAAATTAAGCCTCTAAAAATGAAAATACATATTAAGCACACAGGAGTGATGACCACTAAATGCATTTAGTGATCATCTCCATGCACTTGCTTGCTGCTCACCAAAAATACATAACTATGTACTTTCCAGGTATACAAAAATGTTCTCATATCCAATGCACCAAAGTGGTGCTCCTGTTGGCAGGAAGGTAACTCAAAATATCAAATAAAACCAATTCGGATAAACGAGCGCTTTCACGGTAAAACACCGCTTCATCAGACAATCCAATAAAAGCATCATGAATTTTTATATTCAAATCAGCCAATAAAAATCACACAATTATTGCAAAGCATAAACTCTTAAAGTGCAAAAACACAAAAAAATCATATGAACAACATGAACTACTTACTACTACTGGTATACAAAAATGTTTTGTCCACCAAATTTCATTTCTGCAATCAAACAGATTAATTGGACACAGTTTATTATTTTCATCTCAAGTCTGCTGTGCAGTAGTTCAGTAATAAATTTCTTTCCCTTTTGAAATGTCTAATGTGAGGAACACTCTGGCATCCACCAGCTTGGGTGCAGTTATCTTTAAAGGTAGGTAGGTAGAATGAACCCCTGTCTCTCATAGCTGCATACTTTTACTTTCTTTTTTGCAATAGAAAGCATTGGTGCATACCGTTGAGTTTGTTCACATTCACTTTCAGTCATAGTTTCATAGTATAGTACTAGGCTATCTGCCCTGGGGCATTTGTAAGCCTAGCCATAGTGATGTGGCTTTTGCCACCCCATGAAATGGTACAAAAAATGTACAGAATAAATTTAGAATACTGTGCCTCTGTCTAGTAGTGACACAATGAAGGTCCCCTTATATAATGGAATTAGTTTACTGTGCCCCTGTCTAGCAGTGACACAGATGTGACCCCTGGGGTAAACTTACGATCTCCCATCCACTCATCAAGATTTCTCTTGAAGAGAATCAGTGAGGGGCTCTGCCTAATATGAACTGGGATCTTGTTCCAAAGCATGGGAAGCCTCTGGGTTATGAATCTATCCCTCCAGCATGTCCTATTCATACTTGTGCCGAGGTTTAAGTCTTTAGCTCTCGTGGTCCTGATGGATTTGGATTTTTGAGGTGGAGCATGTCCATCAGATCCTGATTGGACATGGCCTTGTATCGTCAGGCAGAGATCACCTCTGAGCAGGTGGTATGCTACTGAATAGAGCTGAAGTTTCTTTAGTCTGGCAGAATAAGACATATGTTGGAGACCCTTGATCCTCTTGGTGAGGTACTTTTGTGGTCTCTCCAGCTGTTGCAAATGCCGGGTGAGGTACATACCAAATGGGGCATTGTACTCAATCATGGGTCTGATGAGGGAGGAATATAGGGGTACAATGACATCCTTGGAGCTGGATGTGAATCCCTTCATGATGAGGTGTGCAAGGTAGAATGTTTTTCTAACCACTTTGGCAATGTGGGTGTCAAATGAGAGGTCGCTGTCGACTTGGGTCCCTAGGTCTCTGATTACTTTTTCTGTACTCAGTGGGTTGCTGTCTGTGTGATAATTTGTGGGTACTTTGTTTTTCCCAAAGGGGATGACTATACATTTTTTGGCATTTAGTTTAAGGCCGTGACTTCGGCACCAGTTGTCCCGTTCTGTGAGGCCTTTTGTAGGATGTGTGTGTCTGCTGGTGTATCGACTAAAGCGCCTAGTTTGCAGTAGTACTAGGTTAGTACGGTCTAATCGGTGAATATTATACCCTGGAGGTAGTACCTCATTATCAGTAGTACTAGGTTAATGCGGTCTAATCGGGTGAATATTATACACTGGAGGTAGTACCTCATTATCAGTAGTACTAGGTTAGTACGGTCTAACCGGTGAATATTATATCCTGGAGGTAGTATCTCATTATCATTAGTACTAGGTTAGTATGGTCTAACCGGTGAATATTATATCCTGAGGTAGTATCTCATTATCAGTAGTACTAGGTTAAAATGGTCTAACCAGTGAATATTATATCCTGGAGGTAGTATCTCATTATCAGTAGTACTAGGTTAGTATGGTCTAACCGGTGAATATTATATCCTGGAGGTAGTATCTCATTATCAGTAGTACTAGGTTAGTACGGTCTAATCGGTGAATATTATACCCTGGAGGTAGTATCTCATTATCAGTAGTACTAGGTTAGTACGGTCTAATCGGTGAATATTATACCCTGGAGGTAGTATCTCATTATCAGTAGTACTAGGTTAGTACAGTCTAACCGGTGAATATTATAGCCTGGAGGTAGTATCTCATTATCAGTAGTACTAGGTTAGTACGGTCTAACCGGTGAATATTATATCCTGGAGGTAATATCTCATTATCAGTAGTACTAGGTTAGTACAGTCTAACCAGTGAATATTATATCCTGGAGGTAGTATCTCCTTATCAGTAGTACTAGGTTAGTACGGTCTAACCGGTGAATATTATATCCTGGAGGTAGTATCTCATTATCAGTAGTACTAGGTTTTAGCCAGGTTTCCGTAAGACGCAAAATGTCTGGGGAGTGGGTTGCTAGGAGGGCGTGTAGGTTGGGAATCTTATTGTTAATACTTCTAATATTTAGGTGAAAGGCTAGGAGGGAACTAGTGGGAGTAGAAAGGGGTAGCTTGACTGTGGAGGTTGTGGTAAGGGAGAGAAGGTTATTGGGTGTGGGTGGGCCAGGGTTGAGATGGATGTCCCCCATGTGTTATAAGGTTATAGTGATAGTGACAGGATAATAAGCTTTAGGAGTTTGTTTATAAGTTTTATATAGTCTTTGTCTTTTTAGGATTATATTTTGTGGCTTTACAGGGGTGATATTTTGTTGTGGGTGGTGGATTCGGTGTGCTGGGGATGGTAAAGTGTTTGGTGTTGTGTGTGAAGTCGTGGGTGGCTGTTCGGTCAAGTCGTAGGCAGTAAGATGGTAAAATAGAAATAGTATAGGCAGTAGGGTAATTTAGTATTTTTTTACTTGTTGGCATTTTGTTAGGGGGCAGGCAAATTTTGATTGAGTGTGCTAACAGGGTGTGGAAGAATGGAAGAGAAGGAAATGGGTTAAGGGGGAGGGCTTGTTCAGTGATGTATGAGGCATTGATTGGTACTTAGCATGAGAGGAGTGGCTAAATTTAGTTTAAATGTAGCACTAGTGGGGGCAGGTGGAAATTGGGGACAGGGAGAGGAGCAGAGCAGGGCTAACACTGACTCCAAGTATTTCCTTAGGCTTTTGGCATGTATGGTTGTATGTTTGGCTGTATTTTTAACATTTTTACACCAATTTATAGACTATGTTTAAGCTGTATTTTATACACTTCCAGGTTAATTTTATAGCTGCAGGGTATAATTTTCAGGGCTATGTGAGGGAGAGCAGAGTGAAATTACTGTGTTCAGGGTATTATTTTATGTGTAAGAAAGAAGATACTGGGGGCACACTAGCTTATTTTAACAATATGGAGGGAGCCAAATTACTGTCGGGGACAGCCTAAAAGGTGCCTTTAGACCCAGGTCAGCAGTATACAGTACTTGCTTTAAATTCTAATCTATGTTCCATTTTTAAACACAGACAGCAACTTTAACAGTACAATGTGGTGGAACTTTTTAGCATTAGGAGCCTTATTTAAGGGCTGGGAAGTTTGGCGCTGTTGACCCAGTACGGCTGAATTAAACATTTTAAGCAGAAAGACTTTCGAAAAAGTAGTAACCTTAGTTAAGTTTGTTATTAAGGGTAGACCAGTGTGGCTGTCAGTTTTATTTTTCTTTAAAAAAATTCCCAACCAGATGCAGACCTAACTGTTCAAGCCTTTCAGGGTGGGAGCCGTGAGAAGAGATAATTCTTAGTAATAGATATTTTTATAGATAAAGATATTTTTAAAGATTCTGAATTCATGGTTAAATGAAGGTTTTATATATAAAAATTATGTAGTGGAATATTTTAATTAATTTAGAAGGAGGAATATAGAAGATAATTAAACTAGAGGCTGGTAGTATTGAATAGTAATGATTATAAGATCTTCGTGTAAATAATACAAAAGAGATTTGAAACTAAAATGGGAAATATGGAAGATAGTATATATAGTATTAAGGGGAGGGGTTGTCAAGAATTATTAAAGATAGAGAAATAGTGGATGATGATATGAATAGAAAAGAAGCAGCAAAAATCATGATAAGGAGACCTTAGGACACTTGATACAATTGGACATGAAATCTTATGGGTAGTGATGAAAGAACATAATATTAGTGAGAAAGTTAAGAAATGTTGTACGTCAGCATATAGTAATAATAAAGTAAAAATACTTGTAAATGTCTGGATAAGAGAAGAGGTAAATATGAAGAGTGGTGTAAGACAGAAATGTCCAGTGAGTTGTATACTCTTTGCATTAGTTATGAATGTGAAATAAATCACAAAATGAAGAAGGCGGGGTGTATAATGCCTGAAGGGTTAAGAATTCCATTTCTGTTAACATATGCAGATGAAATTATAATAATTCCAAAAAAACACAGTTTGGATAAAAGAAGTAATAATTTGCACAAATAGTGTCTAGAGGTGATGTGGTATCTTTAAATAAGGAGAAAAGTTAAGGTTTAGGTGAAGTATTGAAGATAACGGGTACATATTTTATAATGAATGAGATTTCTGTGCTAGGTATGCGATTTGAGAATAAATCCGTAAGAAGAAATGAAACAAACCTGTCTTTTCTGGAGAACATATAAATTATCATTTAGGAACAAAAGCTTATTTCATAAATTCAGTACTGATGGGTAAATAGCTTACTTAGCAGACCTAATTAAATAAGATTTTTTGACTATATAAAAGAAGTGGATATTTATGTTGCTAACAGTATTTGAAAAGGAATTATTGCAGATATATTTTTTCATTTGTATGGAATTCTAGATTAAACCCAGTAAAAAGAGTTTTGTATGTTAAAGAGGAAGGAGGTTTAGGGTTAACCCAGTGGTATATGCTGCTTCATTAAATTTGTACAAAATGTTAAAGTGGATACATGAAAAAGGTAAGAGTTTTATTAGTAAAATTGTGGGGTATGGCAAAAAAGAGAGAGTATATAAATGAAGAAATAAAATGTTACAAAGGAAAAATGTTTTTGTGGAAAATAACTGATGATATAGAAAAATAAATATATAGTATAAGAATATAATGAAAAAAAAATTACTATGTAAAACCATGGGAAAATTTAACAGCTAAAAAATAAAGCTATAAAAATAAGAAGCAAATGGTGTATTAGAAAGTATAATGCCAAAATTTTTGTGGAGACTGGTAATAAATAAATTGTCTGTCAGTAAAGGGAATATGCCTATAAAAAGAAAAGTGATAGAATATGTTTGCTTTGTCAAAAAAAAACTATGGAACACATGTTTTTGAAATGCAAAAGAATAAAAAAATTATGGGGAATACGATATACATAAGATTTTTTGACGATATAAAAGAAGTGGATAAAATAAACATGGATATGATTAAATATGGATATTATAAGAATAGAAGTAAAGAATATGTTAAAATAATTTATAAAAAGTTATTTTATGTTACATGGATTATATGGAATGAAAGAATAATGGAAATTATGTTTAATGGTAAATGGATTTTAGAAACTATGTTAAGTAAAATCAGATGGTGGTTATGGAAAAAGGAGTAGGGGTCTAATGGAGATGAAAATTTAGTATGTTTGTAAAGAAAACTATGAATATGTGTAAATAGATTTGTGTATCTTGTGTATTTCTCACTAAAAGAATACAGGACGCAAGTAAAATTTCCTATGCAGACCGTCTCGATGGCCTATCCCTGCATTCTGTCTCCTACAGGCTTTTGAGGGGAGATCTATGCCTGGCATACAGAGCATTGTCAGACCCCATTCTCATGGACCCCCTGCATATCCACAAAACAAACAGTACCAGAATTACCTGTTCTAAAGACTTGATCCTTACCTGTGATATAAATAGGACCTGTTGTAGAGATAGGATTGTATCCCAGAGATTACCCCATCCCATGTGAAGCAGAGTTCCTCCCTAACCCAATTCAAGTGCAACTTGGACAATTTGATAGGAAACCAAAAATTCATCCCTGGTTTGGCACCTATGTCTCTAATAGACATGGGTAACCTGTAAATGGTTAATCTCCCAGGCCCATGTTTACACTTATCAAGAGTATCAGAACTGGTCAGATTTGAGATGCATGACTAGGCTTAAAAAGGCCCGTGTGATCGTTAGCCTAGTAAACACCTATGAACCTCTATATTTGCACATTTGTAATTATTTGTTAATATGTTAAATATAAGAGTTTTTTTGAATATAAAGAACCCCTACTTTTTTCAGTATGTGCTGTAGGATCCTGTAAATCCATTTCAGCTGTCTCCAAGTATGGCAGATGGGGCTTTGGTTTAACATATCATCCAAAGAATGGCACACTCAGGAGACCAGCATATACGTTTGTGTTGCACAGCACTCTCAGTATTGGAAAATTAATCCATCTACCTGGTGTAGAAATAGAACTCACAGCCTTCTGAACTTCCAGCACCAAAGGCAAGTGTGCTACCTGTTGAACTGACTGGAAATATACCATTAATGTAAATACTTTTCCTAAGAACTAGCAATTCTGTGTCTCAATTTATTAATCCCTCATCTAGATTAAATTAAGCCTCTAAAAATGAAAATACATATTAAGCACACAGGAGTGATGACCACTAAATGCATTTAGTGATCATCTCCATGCACTTGCTTGCTGCTCACCAAAAATACATAACTATGTACTTTCCAGGTATACAAAAATGTTCTCGTATCCAATGCACCAAAGTGGTGCTCCTGTAGGCAGGAAGGTAACTCAAAATATCAAATAAAACCAACTTGGATAAACCATAAAAAAATGATTTATTAAGGTGAGCGCTTTCACGGTAAAACACCGCTTCATCAGACAATCCAATAAAAGCATCATGAATTTTTATATTCAAATCAGCCAATAAAAATCACACAATTATTGCAAAGCATAAACTCTTAAAGTGCAAAAACACAAAAGAATCATATGAACAACATGAACTACTTACTACTACTGGTATACAAAAATGTTCTGTCCACCAAATTTCATTTCTGCAAGATTAAGTGGACACAGTTTATTCTTTTGATCTCAAGTCTGCTGTGCAGTAGTTCAGTAATAAATTTCTTTCCCTTTTGAAATGTCTAATGTGAGGAACACTCTGGCATCCACCAGCTTGGGTGCAGTTATCTTTAAAGGTAGGTAGGTAGAATGAACCCCTGTCTCTCATAACTGCATACTTTTACTTTCTTTTTTGTAATAGAAAGCATTGGTGCATACCATTGAGTTTGTTCACATTCACTTTCAGTCATATCAAGTATTTGTATAAGTATGTGTTCTGGTGTTGTTCTGGATTTGGTGATGGCATATGGGACAGTGTCAGGTTTCAACTTTCACTCTACTTTCCCACAGTAAAGTAGACCAACTTCAGCAAACACATCAACATTAACTTAATCTGGTAATCAGCCCAAACTTGCATACCACAGTTTTGCTAAGCAGGTTATTCATGCATGGACATCCCAGCATATAGACTTAGAATTTATAACTGGGCTCCTTCTACTCAGACATTGCTATGCATCATCCTATACACTTGAGTTTATCAGCATGGCTAGATATTTTCATTTTTGCTTCACTCATTCATTTGCTGACACTTTGAGAAGCTTGTATATATGTATGAGAAGCTTGTATATATGTATGACAATACTAGGGTGTAATACCAGTCTCTGGATCTATTTAAAAGTTTACTGTGGCTCCAGCTAAGGCTTGCCAGTATGTTTCAATATTTCACATAATGGTCAATGGACACAGGAAAATGCTTTCTGAACACCTTCCTTGGCTGTATTATTTGTGGCTATTTATTTTACTAGCCTAGTTTTATACAAACAAATTCCACTTCTTTGCCCATAGCATGAAGTTGTGTGTACCTCTTTCTTCACCTTTTTTTGTCAAGCTTAATGTATATATACATATATATTTTTGCGTACACACACACACACACACACACACACACACACACACACACATATATATAAATATATATATATATATATATATAAATATATATATATATATATTATATGTATATGTATAAAATGCCCAGAAATCCATGCAGTCCATTATCACCCAAACAGACACAAGAATTGCAAACAAAAAATTGTTATTCACACACTGTAGCACCACTTAAGCCCCAACAGTCAACCCCAAAGCAGACACACTAGCACATACACAATAACATAAAAGTGTTTTATTCATGGGGAGCACTCCACTCTGAACCCCATACTCCTACTGCTCGAAATGTACAAACACTGAGATCAAACAGCAGCAGGGAAAGGGCATGTTCTAAATCCCCACTGTACCATGATCTTGCACTATTTACAAACTACACTTAATTGAAAGTATTTTTGATAAATTTTCCATTTAATATATTTTGACTCTGCTGAACATGTTTCATCAGCTGAATGATAGGTCCATTGAATAGAGCCCATATGTGTGATTATTGAGTTTTGTGTGCTTAGTAAAAAAAATTCTTCTTTAGCTAACATAATGACTCCATTATGGAATGCTCTGATCTCCACATCTTTCCACTCCCTGGTAATGTTAACACCAATTTCCCTCTTTGCATGTCTCCAGTTGTTGGTAGGGGTGGGGTGAGGTGAGCTGGATAGTTGCTGGGATATCACAGTGGAAGACAGAAGGTCAAGGAGGAGCTTACTGTGGTACTTTTTTAGATCGAGGCTTTTGGATCAGTTGACCACACTCTACTTCAAGAACTACTACAGAAATGTGGCTGTAGATACAGACCCTACAAGACAGATCCTGCATGTAGTTTGGCAGGTCTCTAAAGAGTTATACCTTCAATTTAAGGATTAGTGGCACCTTCTCAGACCAAGATTAATGGCTAAGGTTCTACAAGGATCAACTTTAATGTCTCTCCTCTTTTCCCTGCTTATTATTCATCTTCCCCCCTCAACCTTTGTCCCCTGTAACATTGCTATTTGCACTCTGCATTTCTTAAAATAAATACATTTTCTTTCATTTTGTCTATACCTGTGAGACCATTCACATTTCAAGATAATATGAAAAGTATTGCCATTATGATAAGAAATCATTATTTTCACATATTACACATGATAGCTGTTTTAAATGTTAATTTCCAGCTTTTGTGATTCACGCACCCACTAATGTTTGGCAAGTTAATCCTTTATACAGTTTTTTTTCAGATCATCAACATTGGAACCTATGTTACATTTCACAAGACTTTTTTTGTTTTAAAGAAAACTGTCAAAAAAAAAAAAAAAACAAAGCATACCCCTGAACACCCCCATAAGCTGTTAACTTAATGCAAACACAGAAAACTATGTACATCTTCAAATAATCATGTTTAACCCTCCTAATAGGAACAGTTGTCTGAAGTAGCTGCAAACACAGGCTTTAATTAATCTGGAATTGAGGTTATTCATGTTAAGACGCATGTTATTGCCCATGCTGCTACTTATATTAGTGTCTGTTCTTTTTTATTTTTATTCCCCTCTCAGATGTGAAAAACAACTTGCTTGCTTTTGGAAAACTGTAAAGAAACCAGTGTTCTACCTTTTTATTGCCCTATTATCAGCTTGTCTCCATAGGAATGTAGAAAATGTAGTCCTCAGCAGCAGCCTTTTAAAGACAAGTTGAAACATTTATTGCTAAAGGAAAACTTCAATATATTCAGTGTTCTCTTAGTTAATTGTTTCCACTTAACTTGTTATTAGATTAAGCCAAGGGTTTTAATCCAGACATTCACCTTTGCAAAAGTAAGAGAAAAAATATCAGATCTAAATATATGATCTGTGTACTTTTGCACCCCACCTCAACAACCCAGGATTACAGCCTGTTTACTTAAGCATGCTTTTGCCTAGCCTTTTTCCATGTTTTTGCATTGTAATACCTATATTTGTTATACTAAAAAGAAGAAAGAAAAGTAAAAATGGCATCTGTTTACTTAAGTATCTTTATCACCTGCAAGAGCCACTAAGAATGCTTTACTATAAAATATGCAATTTATATTGTGAAAAGTTTAGAAATAGTGTTAAGAACATGAATTGTTTTACATAGTTACTTTTTTCCTTCCCCTTCCTCTTCCTCTTCCTTCAATGCCCTTCCAAACATTAATGCCATGAGGTAAGGCTTATGCCTTTTCATCAGAAGTTTAAATAAGTTAACAGAAGTCCACTCTTTTTCCACATTTACTTATACAGCCATATTTCAAAAATGCAATTGCTGCTTTGCAGTCTCACATTGGTTCCGTAATTTCCATGTTGCTGGTCTTCCTCCTATTCATCTATATCCCCTAACTTCAGAGTTTGGTTAAATTCCAAGGTACTTATGTTTTTTCTAGTCACCTGCTATGCTTTTCTCTGTCAATCAAACATTTTCCTTCAGAACATTGAAAAGGTTTCACTGGCAAAGTCTCTGTATGAACTTTATTGTTAGAAGAATGAGAAGCATTGCTGGAATAAATTTGTTTCTCTTCTGCCTGGCATACAGTGAATAATCATTTTCCACAAACACTTTACTTTCTCCATCTTTTAATACTTTGCCCTTTTGACACAGTTTTGTCAGGATCAGCAACATTTGCTGGTAGCTTTGCATCTTTACTAATACAGGCTTTTTATGGCCAGATTTGGAGCATACACAGTGTGCCCTTTAAATAACAGTTCCTGCTGTGGAATACCAGTCCAGTTGCCTATTTGTGCCTTCATAAAATCAGTGTGGACTGTTCCATTTAGCTTTTCTGGTACATCAGAAAATCTCAAACTTTCCCTACAATGCTCTCTTATTCACTTCCAATAATTTCCAGCTTTAGTTTTTACTTAACTGTTTGCCCTTATACCTTTTAATTTTACATTTCCCACAGCAAACAATGCTCAGAAATCTTATGATTAATTGCCTGCTCCTGTAAGTCAGCTTGTCTCCATGGAAGCATAAAAGAGAATGCATAACTGCCCTTCCCTGCAGACCTCTCAACTCTCATTGAACAATTATTTGCTAAAAAAAGCTAATATGCATAAAAGTCAGCCCTTATTATATTTACCATGTTTTTAGATTGTCAGGGTAATTAATCCAATCATCTGCACAAAAGTAAGCAAAAACATCTCAAGTCTACATATATTACAATCAGTGCATTTTTACACTTCATCCCCAACCCCAGCAGCCCAGAATTACAGAATAGTAACTTAAACATTTTTGTCCAGCCTTTCTTCTCTTTTTTTACATTGTAATACATACATTTCTTAAAGCTAAAAAAGTACTTGCTTACTTTAGTATCTTTATCATATACAACAATCTCTGAAAAGACTCACTCACCCCCTCATTTTAGATAGTCCTGATTATATACAGTATTATAGACATTTGCTTTACTATATAGCATGCAGTTTATATCGTAAGATGTTTTATATAAATACTAAGAGCAAAAATTATTTTACTTAGTTATTATTTTCCTTTTAATGTCCTCCTAAACATTAATGATGTGAAGTTGCATATATATGCTTTTCAGCCCACCTTCAAGTTTAACAAAGTCAGCAAAAAGTCCAATCTTTCTCTGCCACTTTTTCTTCTAAAGTCATGTTTTACAAATGTGATTGATGGTTTATATTCTCACATTTATTCAGTAATTTTAGTGTTGTTGTTGCTGTTTCTCTTCATCTCCAGCTTTCAACACCAGACTCTGGTTCAAGTCCAAGGTGCTCCCAATTATTCTAGTCAGCTCCTGTGCTTTTTTTCCCTCTGTCTCAAGCATTTTTCTTTGGAACATTGGAAAATATTTCAGTGACTGTTTCTCTATGAGCTTTATTGTCAGAAGAATGAAAAGCAGAGTCCCCTTCTGTTTGATGGCTCACTTTTTGTCGGACAAACTTTTGTATTTCCTCCTTAGCCTGTTCTGCATCAAAAATGTCTTTGATCCTTCAGGAGAAATATTTTAAAAACAGCTGTATACAGCAGCTTGAATCTCACATGTGCCTTTCAACATTCCTTGATTGCTGGGATAAAGTTGCTTCTGTCCTGCCTGGTGTACAATAAATAATCATTTTCCACAAACATTCTACTGTCTCTAGTTTTTAATACTTTACCCATCTGCCACAGTTTTGTCATTATCATCATCTCATCTCTTTCTGCTTTACTGTTGCAGGTCCTGATGACTTTCACATGGCCAGATTTGGAGCATACACTCAATGTGCCCTTTCAGTTAACAAATTCTGCTGTGGAGTACCAGTCCATTTGCTTATGTGTGCTTTCATAAACTTAATACAATCTCTTACTTCCAGTTTCTATGGTACATCAGAAAAATTCAGGTTTTACCTGTGTGCTCTGTCTTCTAATGCTACGTGTTTTTGAAACAACTCTGAAAAGTTTCATACTCATCCTTTTCTTCATTTCAACCTCTGATTTTTTTACAGTTTTATCAATTCATATGAGTAGTAGATTAAAGCTTCTTCCATTTTTTTCCCAACATTTTATCTGAGTTGATATACTCTTTCAGTGTTTCATTTATTTTAATCAGCTCTGAGTACACGTGATTAATTTTTTCTCTAAATTACTGGAAGCCATCATTTTTAACACAACTGGTGCTTGATCTATTTTGTGCTGAACAACTGCAGGATTATTCCAAGTCAGTGTTTTCTCTTCACCTTTTCTATTTTATTTTCTTTCAGGCTCTGCTAGTTTGTTCTTTGATGGCATGCAGGCAGTGTATTTATTAGCCAGTAACTGAATTTACTAAAAGTGTCCTGGCCCTAGTCTTTCAGTTTCTTTTTTCACACCGGAAGAACTGAAATCAAGCTGTTAATCAGTATGTAGCCATCTTGGTAAGTCTCTGCAATCTGCATTTCTTTATATAAATCAATACTCTTACCTTTTTGCTATCTCTTTCCGGCTCCCTAAGTTTCTTTGCTGGCATCCAGGCAGTGTACATTCTAACCAGTTACTGAATTTTACTAAAGCTTGCTGAATTTACTAGCCCCTATTTCTCAGTTTCTTTTTCCACAGTAGGAGAACTGAAATTAAGCTGTTAATCAGTGTGCAGCCACATTGGAAGTCAGGACTTGGCAGTGGTGTTGTCTTGGGAAAGTTGAAGTAATATATCTGCAAATTTGATTACCTGTGTGTGTGTGTGTGTGTGTATATATGTATGTGTGTGTGTGTGTGTGTGTGTGTATATATATATATATATATATATATATATATATATATATATATATACACGTGTGTAAATATACATGAATGTGCTTGTTTGTTCATATATAATTTTTTATACCCTACATATTGAAACATCTTGTATGGTGAAACTGCATACACCATATGTAAATGCATAAAGTTGGTATTAAGAAACCATATTGTTACTTTTTCTATCACATTAAAAAAAACTAATCGTTTTTGAGCTTTCTAGCCTGGGTTATGGTTGAAGCAGGGTTTAAGGTCCAGCTTATTTACCTGGTTAACAGGCAACAAATAAACAAAGTAAGTAAGTATTCTGATTAGTAGGTCCCTTCCTATATGCATGCCAAACACTTGGCTTCCATCATAATTGGTTTATTTATTTATTTAGATTTGTTAACCAGGAGAATTGATCCACTAAGAACTGATTTCAGACTCAGCCTGGGTGGATAAACACATTACATTTACAGAGATTAGGTTTCAGAGCAGTTTTCAAACCATAATAAAAGCATGAAGGACTACAGACTAAATCAACAAGTTTATGATGCAGTTGAAACAAACAGCTTTTCTGTATAAATGAAGCTGATTCTATACAGACAGAATGGCATATGGTCTGATGTATTGTTGCGATAAGTGTGAAAAGGGTTGCAGAATGGATGCAAATGGGTTAGCATGTAGATGACAGTGATTAAAGAAAGATGTTTGAGGGGTAAGGATGGGGAAATAGTAAGAAATAAAGAATAGCAGCATTTCTAGGCATTCATTGCCAGTCCTACTTATTTTATGGATTCTAATGTATCCTGTAGTTTTGGTAAGTCCAACATTCTAGTTCTCTGATTGGATGATCATCCAGGTACACCATAGCATCTCGTGAGTTAGGAGACTTCAGTATGATATCCATCAAGGTCTGAAAGATACTGAAACTCCATGTAGGCCATATGGTAGTTGTGCACTGAAGTAGATTTTCTGGGGTTACAAAAACTTTTTTATTTGACAGAAAGGGTAGGTTGTATCTGCTGGTAGCCTTTTGTCAAGATTAATGTTGTCACCTATCTCGTCTTTCCTAGGTTCTTTATTAACTCATGGATTCTGTGCATGGAATAGTTTTGAAATGTTGTTCAGTTTCCTAAAATCACTGCAGAATCTCATATTTCCATCTGGTTTAGGAAATGGCACTGTTGGGCTGCTCCATTCACTTTGCAACTTTCCTGTTGCTGCTAACTTGAATATCTTTTGATTGTTTTCTTACTGCTTTTTATGAATCTGATAATCTGTAAGGTTTCTATCCAACCATCATTGTCAGTGCTGCCTTATATTGTGCTCCATTTGTTTAACTCTGAGTTATGTGTCAAAATACCCCTTTACATATTAAGTGAAATTCACTTGCTTCCTGCATTTGTACTTTTGAGAAGGATTCCTCGAACTGCACTTCAAGAAGGCATTCTGTAATCTCTCCTATATGAACTTCATTTTGCAAGCTCATCACTATCCACCTCCTTCCACTGCTTCAGTACATTAAGCAGATAGATTTTCTCATTCTTTCTTTTCACTTTATTCTTTCAGTCACCTTAAATGGCCCTTGCCACTTATTCACATAAGTGCTCAGTGCGGACAGCACTAAAACTAATATCCTGTCCCTTAGATTAAATTATCCAAGCTGTGCATTCCTGTTATAAAATCATTGTTGAATTTCCAGAGATTTCTGCATGTACTCTCTTACTATGGAACTAGCTTCAGTCTGCCCTGCAAACGAATGTACTGTCAAGTCACACATTTAAATGGTGCCTTCTGTTTTTCCTAAGTTTCATTAGCAATGTGAACCAGTTTTCTATAATGCAAACTGTATGTAGGGTAATAAATGGTCACAGTTTTTATGATCTACATTAATAATTTACTTAGTAGGGATTTCAAAGTTTTATTGAACCTCTCCATAAATACAGCATTCTGCAAATGGTGTACAGACATCTTCACCTATTTGACTGTAAAACACTAGCATAACTGATCCAATACTTTTGAAGTAAAGGGAGTGTCTTTGTCAGTAGGTATCATCTTAGTGATACGCAGTCCAGAAAATAACAGAACCGGTTTTCTGCCAATAGCCTTCACATTAGGCTTGCATATTGTCACTTCTTTTGAAATTTTGTAGCACAATGCACTATTACTAGTATGTACTGATACCCACTGCGAGATTTCACTAGTGACCCCACAATGTCTATGGCAGTACATTCAAATGGCACCTCTTTGCAGATGTGTATACTCTCCATATAGAGGAAACTTTCAAAGTCAGGCATGTTGCCTCTTAAGGCTTTTTTCAGTCAGTATGGAAAAGCCCTCGAATGGCAGGTACAACCCAACTGTGGTGAAGCGGGGGGTGGGGGTCAGTTTACCATGTTATCTCAGGCTGTTACAAAATAGATTCCCATAGAATGATATCATTTACATAGCCAATCATCGAAACCAATGAAGGTTGATTTGTATTTAGGCATACTTTTAGGTGAGGGCAGATTACTATGTAATGCAAGAGGTTTCTCTTCTTTAAGAATATATGATGAAAACTCCATCATGTCTCTCTGCGACTCCTCAAGGGTGGACATTCATTCACATGAACATGAACAATGACAAGGCCATACTTCCATTGTGGATGCTTAAGGGTCTGGAGGGCCCTGCTAATGTTCCTAATTCTGGTGCTTGAGAGGCCACTAATAGTTATTCTATTCTTTGCTAGTCTGGTGAGTGCAGAATCGGTATGCCTGATAATGGAGTAACCAACTAAGACATTTTTGGTAATTTTTTTTTTATTCTCTGTTTTAGCTGTATGCTTTGTCTGCATTAAGGGTTCTACTTTTTTAGCCTGGTGATTACTTTTTAACAGTATGCACTAATGAGATGGTAGTAGTTGGCACGGATGTTGGTATACATGTATGAGTAATGAGTTTATGTGAGTATGAGGCCATTGTAGCTGAGATGTTTTATTATGTGTCATTTTTTTATTGTTGACTATCTCAGCATATGGGGATTTATATCTACTGACCAGAATCTGAGAGATCTTCCTCCAGTTTATGTACACAAATGCATCCCTTTGAGATAGATGTTAGGTAATAGTAGTGTATTGTCAGTAAATACGAGGCAGTTACTTCACTGTTTTAGGGTGCCAAGAGAAATTAGGCTGGGTAAGGAAACAGAATTAATGGTTTGTGGTGCCATGATGGATGAATATGTAGAGACTGTTATTAGTTGAAAAGGTTAGATATTATGGTGGTACTGGTTGAGTCCTAGTTTAGATTAGGCACACCGCTGAACTGTAGATAGACTACACTGTAATGCACTATAATGGTAGGTTTGGACTAGTGAGTCAGTGAGAGAAATAAAGATAATGGGGGGACTGACGGAATTTAAGGTAGCAAAGGGAAGAGAGATAACAAGACTAAAGATATGATGAGATAATACTATTATTTAAAAGTCTAGCAAAAAACAAAGTATCAGAAATACAGCCTAGCAATCGGAGTAACAGCTGAACAGTGATAAGTATAACAGCCCATGTGACAGCAGGAAGCAAAACGTTGCACTGACTTATGCATTTGCAGTAAAGTAGCCAATGACTAGGCACCAGCATGAATCACACTACCAACAAGTGGGCACCTGCAGTAGGCACAATGGACAAAAGGAACGGACAGTACATGGCTATCATATGGGCAACAGCTGAGCACTGAGACAGCCAGTGAACACGCAACAGTCTGTATTTACATGTGGTTCAGTTAATAAGGCAATAATAAATAAACATATCTCGTTCATTTGATCAACAAACCAGATTGCTGAAACCCATGTGGTCAAGACCACATGGTTGACAGTTTAGTTTGTCAATCAACTAAAAGAAGATAACACCCAAAAACAGCACAAATAGTGTTTTTGCAGGGGGATGCTTCCTTTTTCCTCTCCACACCCCTTGCTAATTTTATATGCCAACTCTGAGATCACACTGGAGTGGGGAAAAGAGCCGATTCCTTGATCCCTTTTGCATTGCGATCTCAGTCAGAATGGTTCAACTAACCCAAGTGTTGACCGTATAGTCTCAACCATATAGATTTCGACAATCTGGTTCATTGGTTAAATGAAGGGAACGCCAATAAACACACCCTGAGTATGAAACAGGATGAAAACAAAGCAGTAGCAGAAAAAACAACAAATAGACACCTACAAGTTACTATAATGGGCTTCTCCTATAAAGCAGGGAATAATAAGCACACACATCTGGTTCATTTACTGAAGCACTAGCCAGAAGGCTAATGGTTAAGTAACAAAATGTACTGAATTTAAGCTTAATGATAATATTAGTCACAATAGTGCATCTAAGCTGTAGTTAATGAGAGAAAAGCACTAAAATTTATACATTCCACAAGAAGGATGTAGAAGCTCCCTTACCTGTTGTAGAATAGGCTCTTTTGCTGCCTACCCAAAAGGATTTCCACTGATCTGTGGTGCCGTGTTGAATGCAGCAAAATGCCAAACTAAGCAAACCTCGGGTTATTTAAAGTCTTTAAGACACTACCCTTACAGAAGCCAAACAATCAAAGTCAAGTCTATTCTCTACAGAAGTCAACCAATCAAAATCTGGCAGTCTGATCCTTCAGTGGAACACAAGTTCAGCTAGCTGGCATGTGGATGCCTCTACTCTCACCAGGGGCTGGTACATAGCAGACCTGTTCCTAGGAAGCAACCAAAGTTGCGGGCGGTGCAGTGGTGCATCAGTTAATATTGTCACCTCACAGCAAGAGGTTCTCTGGTTCAATTCTCGGCTGGGGTGCCTTCTGTGAGGAGTTTGCATGTTCTCCCTGCGTTCGTGTGGGTTTCCTCTGGCTACTCCGGTTTCCTCCCACATTCCAAAGACATGCATCTGGAGGATTTCTCCCCAGGCCTCCACTGAAAACAGGCTCTGTGGAACCTAGTCAGACTTTCCCGGTCAACAAATGTTAAATAAAAATAAATAAATAAAATAAAAGTCTTTGTAGAGTATTGAATCAGTCAGAACCCATATGGAAAATGGCTTTGTGGTCTTATTTTCCCTCTCCATAATTATCTTTCCTCATTCCATACAACATACCCATTCATTTTTGGTACCTGAAGAGGTGACACTTGACGTATTTGATATGAAGTCCAAAATAATTGTTTTCTACATAATGTGAAAACATACATTTTGTATCTGTAACAATAAGTAGCTAAATATGACATTTTTGCTCTTTGAATGCTTTGCTCATTTGCTCATACTTTTAATTATCCTCACCATTTTCATGTATAGCATTTCATAGACTCATGGATTACTGTCATCCACTGGTCTGTATTCCTCCTGCATTTTTTACTCTGAGTCCTAGTCCATTATTATAATGCTACTACTCTTCATTTACTAGCATGCACACATTCTGCATGTGTTTATTTTTAATCCGTGTAGAATGCTGTTTTGTATTACATATGAATCAAGTAAAGAAATGGGAGTAGAATTTGATGCGTCTTTCTTACTGCCATCTCTCCTCTATGCTGTCTCAGTCTTCATTAGCATTCAAGTTTCACAACTGCCCAAACTTGAGCAATGTTATAATAAAATAATCAAATTTGCAATCAACTATAAGACTAGAACAGACCACTGCCTAGCAATCAGAGCATTAAACTGGTTAGAACTATCACCTTACTTAGCTCTTTAAAGCTAATTACAATAAACAGACTAGACTTCTCTATAGGCCAGAAATTTGCCCAGTCTTTAAAATTTAATACAACACTGCTCCCCAAAAGAATGTTATGCTCTAGAGAAAAATCACTAATCACTACAACCAAATAATCTAAAATTGCAGGTGACACTCCCTCTCTATATTTAAATTGGTTAGCTAAACTAGGGATCCACATCCCACTATCACTGAAATCTGTACAGAATGTAAACACATTTAAAACACAGCTAAAACTTCACTTATCAAATCAATGGATAAATGCTATTGTTATAGTGAGTTTGCAATATCATCAATCCCTACAACCAGTCTTCACCAATGCCTGAAAAGTGTTAATAACATCTCCAGGCCATATACATAATTTTATAACACTGCTTCCCACCCCAACTCTGTACTTATAATATAAACCTTATGATAGTTATACATAATTGTTTCTGAACTTGCTTAATACCCCCGCCTCTTATCTACAATATTAGCATATTATGTCCTGCCACATTCCTTTTCTCACTTCCATTTGTTTGAATTTCTATTCACAAGATGTTATCTATCTGACAAACCTACCAGTACACCTCTTCAAATGCTCAGTGTTCAATATCTACCAAATGCGTAATTATTTCATATGAATGTAATCTACTTTGCAAATATATGTGTATTTGTTAATGTATATTACTTAATGTCTGTTTAAAACTGTTTGTGATATGTTGGAGCTTTTTTTCTCTGGGTCTCAACTAAAAACTTTTTTTAAATACCTTTATTAAATTATCGTTAAAGACATAGAAAAGTAAACAGTAACAGAAAAGAAAACAAACCATATTAAAAGTCCTCCTTTTACTTAAATTATACAGCACATTATCTTTCTTTATAACCAGGAAAACCATGCATCATATCTCATCACTCACTATCGAGCCAATGCCATACTCTTGGGGGATTTTAACTACCCCTTCATTAATTGGGAGGCATACATGACCACTAACATGCAGGCCCAAAGATTTCTTAACTTTGTAAATTCAAATGACCCGGAGCATCTAGTCTGCACTTGCACTAGGGGAACAAATATCCCAGAATCTGGTACTCATAAACACAGGAGAGTGCTGCACCCCCCCCCCAACTGTTATGTTCTCACTGGTAAGATCTGATCACAAAGTGGTCTCCCTTGAAATAAAGGTAAAACTAGTCCCCCATGTAACCTCAAAAACTTTAAGAACGTCTCTAAGGTAAATCACCCCCTTAAGGGATGGCACAGCTAGTTTCCAAGCTCCTCCAAATCTAGAAAACCTAGAAACCTATGCAGAGGTTACATAAAAGCCCTGTATGACCATATAAACAACTGCATAGAAATGGCAGTACCAGACCAAAATAAACCCAGGTCAAACCAGAAAAACAAACCATCCTGATGGACTTCTGGTATTAATAGATTGTACAACAAAAGTAAGTGTTATGCATTAGTCCACATATATTCCCTGCTATCCTAACACAGACATTCCTGCTGTAACATCCTCCTCTCCCCAGATACAGCACACCTATCTCCTAATCTGTATGCAAAACCTTCTATTCTATCCTTCTAGGGCTATCTCCCCCCAGAATGTACTAATCACTGACTTATTCTACTGTATCATTGTCTCACAGGTAACTGTATGGTATACACCCACAAACTGCTGAAGTCTACATTGGCATTGTACCAAATACTTATTCTTGTACAAATATCAGATATCTGTATACAATATCCACCTATTTGTAAAGTATTGTATAACAGCTATATTCATTTTAATGTTCTCGCCTCAATTTTTTATGTATATTGTTTTTAATCTTATTGTTTTATCTCAGTTGGGCTTGTATTGCAAAGTATTCTCTAACAGCTATAGCCATGTTACTGTTTTCTCCCCAGTCTTTTTATGTGCATTGTTTTTAAGCTTCCAGTTTTATCTTAATGGATCTTTTCTCCTGGGCCTCTGCTCAAAATGGGCTTCTTGCCCAGTCGGACTCTCATGATAAACAAATGTAAAATAAATAAAAGAAAATCCTTTTTAGAAGTACAAAGGAATGTGCACAACAGATCAATAACTCCCTCATTAGTCTAAACACGCAAATCAGGGAACTAGTCAAGTATTTGAAAGCAGACTTTGAGGTAAAAATCGCCTCTAAAGCCAAGAATAACCATAAGGCATTTTTCATTTATGTCCACAGTCTTAAGGGCAACACCTAACAATGTGTGGAATTAGTTGTAGATGGCATCACCTATACTCAGGCAGAAGACATAGCAAATCAGTTTGGCTGACAAATTCAGCTCAAATTTCACCTCCCCATCACCCCCAGTTCTCCCCAAAGAAATACCCTCTACTACTCCACTGCCAAATATCACCAAAGAGCAGGTTGCCACCGTGCTCTCTAAAGCAAAACACATGGCTTCAGTGGGGCCTAACAATATACCAGGATGCCTCTTAAACAGCTTAACTCAGGACTTATCAGGCCCATTAATATCTCTATTTAATCACAGCCTGTGGACTTTGCTTTATCCCGATAGACTGGAGGACAGCAACCGCCATCCCTATGCATAAAGGGGGACCAACTACTGACCCAGGAAATTACAGACCCATAAATTTGATTAGTCTTATATGTAAGGCCATGGAAAGAATAATCATGGACTTATTAAATGATGACAATAGGAGACCTCCAAACACTGGAACTCTTTGTCAAGGGCAGGTCATGCCTACTGAATCTGATGAATTTCTTTGAGAAAGTCACTAAGGTCATGGATGAGGATAAAACCATACATACCACCTACCTGACCTGGCCAAGGCATTTGACACAATTCTCCCCTCAGGTATTATAAATAAACTCACAAAACTGGTCAGAAATCCCTATATCACCAGATGGATAGCACAAAAAATGTGGACAAAGCCTAAAATAATGCGGGTTCATGGACAGGACATATGGTTAAAGTGGGTGAATCCAGATCCAGCAAGAAGCCAATTATTAGTGGTGTGCCACAGGGCTCAGTACTGGGACTAATTCTCTGATGTCAAGGCAAATGTGGAAGGCCTCTGGATAACAAAGTTTGCAATGACTGCAAGCTAAGGGCAATCACTAAATCCACCAGTGAAGTTGATATCCTTCAGGAGGGTCTAGATTAGACAAATGATTGGTGTCAGAACCATGGCCTAAAGCTAAATGCAAAAGAAAAATGCATTATCATACTATTTGGGAACTCAAATACCCCTGCAAATTACATCATCAATAGTACTCCCCTTAGAGTAGAGTCAGAGGTGAGAGATATGGGTACACAGATAGAAATCCTGAACTTCGATTTATTTTACCTGCCAGTTATAATTATAGCTTGGGTAACGGAATTTCTATAAACTGTTATATTTTCATTTCTTCATGACATGGTTATGGAGTGTTTCCTAAACACACACACACAAGTTGATATCTAGAGAGATAGACAGATAAATAAAAACACAACACAGAATACACCTCAGCTTTGAAATGAACCACACTCCCAATGATTTCTCATGAAGGCATACATATAGTCTAAACATTTCTTGGTCATCTTGGTACTTTTTTTAATGTGGTTCCTCCATTCCCCAGACAAAAAAATATTTTGTTCCTTTTAGTTCTATACAATATATAGATCCAGTTAGAGGCGCCTTCCAAAACTGTTTTGCCACCTGACCAAAATATCACCTATAAATTCTTCTATTTTTTTTGCATAAAATGCAATGCATTTTTTTCACAAACTGTGTCCTTCCTGCTCACTATAACATTATAAAGGCTTTGCAGAGTATAATGACATACATGCATGACCATCAGTTACAGTCACTTGTATAACTGTGTATACTTTAGATGTCTGCTTGTGATCAATTGTATAAATAAATAAATGCATAAATAATGGCCCATGTATATATTTCAGCTTGCTGTTGTAGAAACCATACACTGTAAATACTCTCTTAGCCACTAACTCAAGAATTGGGAACAAAGACCTAAGATCAGGGGCAGCTTTTAAATATTGTTTTTAAGTACTTAGAAAGTTGCTAGTATAATAGATTTAGCATTAGCAAGCATACTCTGAAAGATATGAAGTCTGAAACTCACGTTTGTCATGATTTTGGTGACTGCAATCAGTTTACTCCAGATTGTGAGAAATGGACTAAAAATAAAAGGCAAAGTTGGGAACACTTGAGATCGAGGACCTTTACAGACACACACATGCAGATGCACTCACACTCAGTCACGCACTTGACCAACGATTACAGGCGCTTGTATGACTGTAAACATCCTAGATATCTGCTTGGGATTAAATGAATGCATAAATGTATAAATACTTAACTAATGACTTAGAAATGTATTTCATCTTGCTGCTGTCTAGAACCATTCAGTGTCATACATTCCAATCCCTGTCTGCCCTCTCATCTTCTTAGCTCAAGAATCAGAGACAAAGACCTAGCCTCAAGGACAGATTTTAAATATAGCTCTTACATATTTAGAAAGTTACTAGAATGACAAACATTGCATTACCAAACATTTTCTGAAGGATAAGAAGTCTGAATATCATGTCTGCCATTATTTAATTACGACAAACCAAAACAGTTTGGCAGAAAACCACTCCTTTCATGAGGAGTATACCAAAATACATATCAACTGCTTTGCTGAATATGTCCAGACAAAGCCAAAGATAACAGAGGGACAAAGACTCAAAAAGGAACAATTTTTAATTATTACTTTAATTTATTTAAAATGTTAGTTGAACAGCAGGCATTGCTTCACCATACATTTTCTGAGTAATAAGAATTATGAAATTCGAATGACCTGCATTACTGACTGACTGTAATTTATTTATTTATTTTACATTTGTTGACCGGGAATGTCTGACTGAGCCGAGGCCCTTTTTCAGCAGAGGCCTGGGGAGAAAAGCTCCAGTACATGCAAGTATAACATTAAGTATATTAGTATAGATTTTATGCAAGTTGAAATACAGCTAAATCATGTACAGATAACAATTGGATTGTACATATATTAGTTAAGCAGAAAGGAATATAAAGTATAAAAATCAGGTGTTTTTTTTTTTTTTTTTTTTTTTTTTTCCATATCAGACCAGTAGTTATGTAAGTATTACAGGGAGAAGTACATAGATTGAGGAAAAATTGAGAATGGAAAGTTTTCAAGGAGGGTTTGAGAACTGGCAGATCCATTTCTTATTGAAATATTCCTTTAGAGTTGGTTTAAACTGTTTGGGATGTGCCTGTGTTCGAATCACGAGGGGAAGTTTGTTCCATTCAGTAGAGGGACGGTAGCTATATACGTTTTGTCCTGCTTTAGATTTGGGCTTGTAGATTTTTAGAAGGTCTTGGAACGAGCTACTGAGGTTTATTGTAGAAGCATGGTGGGAGATGATAGAGTGTAAGGCTGGACAGAAAGATGGCTGATAGGACTGAGTGTATGGTTTGGTGCTGAGAGAGAAGAAGTTGGGGCAGTTCGAGCCAGTTTAAGTATCTTAATGAGAGACAGTGGTGAGATCTGTAGGGTTGTTGGGTTGCAAATTTAGCTACTTTGTGATATGTAGTCTGAAGTCCAGCAATGAGAGAGGAGTTGAGGTTAGTAAGAATTTGAGAGCAATATGTTAAGCAGGGAAGAAGATAGGCATGAGTGAGGGCTATTCTAGTTTCCTGAGTAAGAAATTTGTTATTTCTATATAGCAGACTGAGCTTAAGGTGGGTTTTCCTGATGCTATTATTTATGTAAAGATCAAATTTTAGTTGGTCATCGATTGTAATACCAAGGAGTTTTGAGCTTGATTCAGCTATGATTGGTGTCTTATTGAGTGACTGGATAGTGAAGGAGGTCTTGATGTGTGCTGTTTTAGGGAGGAAGAGTAGGAGTTTTGTTTTTTTAGGGTTCATGATGAGCTGGTTATTGGAGAGCCATGTTTCTACAGAGTTAAAGGATGACTGGGTAGCTGTTAAGAGTTCTGAGTGAGAGTCAGTTATAGTTATAAATGTAGAGACTTCTATGAGGGAGTTGAGGGTGAGAGGGAAAATATGAGGGACATTTTTATATATATATATATATATATATATATATATATACACATACACACACACATACACACACACACACACACACACACACACACGCCTCTCTCTCTCTCTTTTTCTCTCTCTGTGTAAATGTTCTGCACGGTTATTTACCTGTTTGCAGGGAATAGGTGGCTTATACCACAAGGCTGCATCATATATATATATATATATATATATATATATATATATATATATATATATATATATATATATATATAGATCCATATCAGACCCATGAAACCATACTTCCCCAATGACCAAATCACCGAGATTACATCCTCGACACCACACATCCCCAACAATGGTAAGGATAAGTAGTACGGAATGGAATGTATTCCCGTGTCCACAATAAAACTAAAAAACTGAGCCCCCCACACCCCCCTACTTAAATATACCAACTCCGAGATCGCACCACATTGCAGAAATGGGAATACATCCTATTCCGCACTACTCACTATTGTCAGCGATCTCCTCCATCAACTATCTGGTCATCGGGGATGTGTGGTTTCGTCGATCTGACAGGTTCCCATATATATGTGTGTGTGTGTGTGTGTGTGTGTGTGTGTATATATATATATATATATATATATGTATATATATGTTGTATTTTTACCAGAAAATTACATTCCTCTTTTCAGTGATTTATCAAAAATTGCTTCTGTTGACCATTTCAGGCCACCTCCTAAGCATCAACTGGATTGGAAAAAAGAGGATGTGCTGCATAGTAGATAATAGCTGTAATTATAGCAGTGTAGAGTTCCTACAGTTGTTAGCTGTGCATCTGCATAGCTAAGTCTTCTCAAACTAACTGACTGCTGTGCACGACTCTTTAGTGTAATGGTCAGACTTCTTCAGAATCTCTAAATTTGTTTCTTATCTAATGGTAAATAAAGTGAATAATTTTTTTTTCGACTTGTTCACCAGCTGATTATGTAATAACAGGGCTGCTGAGTTGGGTACAGCTGTACCTATAACCTAGCAGTACTGTACTGCACGTCACTCTTCTAAGGAAGTTTGTTGCTATAAACAGTATAATAATATGCTATCACATATGATATCACAGTTATGTAATAACCTTTATTTGTCTTCTTTAGGACACAGCTGTTCTTCACTGACAACTAAAGACGAAGGTATTATCAACTGCAGTGATTCACAACTAACTTTACTATCTTTACTACTTTCTTACACAGCTCATATGGTACAGTTTATCATTTTCCATTCCTTTCCTCACTTGCAGGTGATGTAAGATATTGAGGGTGTGTATATGAAAGCTGCACTGACAAAGCACAGCACATCTGGTAAGCTTATTTTCACAATGACACATCCTTTAGGAGAACAATTTGCAGAGCTTGTGGAATGGTGAATGTGTCTCAGTATATTCACAGTAAACCTATATTTACCTGGTTTGCATAAGTAGTCTATTATTGAGGGTGTGCAATGTTTTGTATTCAGCTTTGCACACTTATCCATGTCAGTAACAATATCTGTAATGCATTTATTGCCATCAGTCTACGTGATTATGCTTGTTTATGGTGCAATATTATGAAATGTAATATTGATTGCTATTATGTTAATGATACTTTCTGAAAGGCATTTACAACATAATTCAATGTTGCTATCTACTACTGTACATGCACAGATGCTGTTTGGTTAATATTTCACATTAATCCTGTAGGGTTTTGATTAAAGGTATTCATGATCAAGTCAGTCTGCGATGTTTCATGCTTGTGATTAATGATGTCAGCAATGTTTGGTACTTGTGATTAATGATGTCAGCAATGTTTGGTACTTGTGATTAATGATGTCAGCAATGTTTGGTACTTGTGATCATTTATGCACATTGTTTAACTTCACAATATTTGTTGTCTTTGGTGATATGACATATAACCATTTAGATTCACACACACACACACACACACACATATATATTGCAGTTTGTTTGCCAGGATGGTCCAAGTGGGCCATAAAGAGCCCGTTTTCAATGGAGTCCTGGGGAGAAAAGTTCCAGAGAAATACATGAATACAAAAATACAAATATAAATGCAAGAAGTCACAAGAATACAAGATAAAAAAAATTACAAAAATAAGAGAGAATTTAAAAAAAAACAAAGTAACAAGTTGCCATAGATTGGCATTATGAGGTGCTAGTTAGTATAATGCATTAAACTTCATTACAAATGAATTACAGTTCCTGTAAAACATGATAGTTCCTAAAGTTATTATTAGGAGTTATAAGACTGTAGGGGGCTATTTAGAGATGTATTAGCTTGTGGAGAGTAATTAAGGTCAAGGAAATTATGTAGGATGGAGCAAGAGCATTCCCATTGTGAAGTAGGGTTTTGAAGGCAGAGAGTCTGTTAGTGGTACGGATGACAGGTGGAATAGAATTCCAATGGTGTGCTAGAGAAAGAAGGATAGGAGGTGCTTGCCTGTTGGACGGGAAGGTTTATGTAGTTCTATTAGATTTTGAGAGTTAGATCTGAGACATCTATCAGGAAGATGGATTTTGAAGGTGGAGGCAAGGGAGGGGCAGAGAGGGGCTTTGTGTGCTTGGATATGTTGGGTGTAGGTGAGATAGTCTGGTAGCTCTAGCCAGTTCAGTTGATGTAGGGAAATACAATGATGGTTAGTGGATCTATGGCCAGTTGCAAATTTTGAAGAGGAGAGTTTTGACTTGAGGGAAGATTGCAAATTAGTAAGGATAGAGGCACCATATAGGAGGGAAGGGATGAGGTAAGTAGTAGCGAGAACAAGCCTAGTAGAGGGAGAGATATAACAGTTATGATGGTAAAGCATGCCTAATTTGTTGTGTGTTTTTTGATATTTACTTGTAGGTGACTGTTAAACTTTAGCTGATTATCAATGAGAATTCCTAAAATTTTGCAGTGGAGACTATTTCAAGAATTGTATTATTTTGGCTGGTGAATAGAGAATTAGTTTTTATCTAAGGTGGTGGTTTTAGAAGGGGTAAATATCATTAATTTAGTTTTGGTTGCATTGAGTGCCAGATGGTTGTCTAGAATCCATTATTCGGTAGAAGAGAAGGCTTCCTGAGTTAATTGTGCTAATGAGGAATTAGAGGTGGCAGAACAGATTATAGTAAAGTCGTCGGCGTATTGGATGAAGTTGGCATTAAGGAAGGCATGATAGAAGTCATTTATGAAGATATTGAATAGAAGGAGACCTAAAATTGAGCCTTGAGGGACGCCTGTGGGAGTATCTAGGAAAGGTCAAATAGATTTTTTTCCACTTGACTGCTTGTTGCTGTTTGATAGGTAACTGGTGAACCAGTTGATAAAGGAGGGGGATAGGTTTAGTTTAGAGAGTTTAATAATGAGAAAGTTGTGAGAGATCGTGTCAAAAGCCTTTGAAAGGTCTAAGAGTAGGATGGATACAATATGACTGGTGTCACGGACCTTGTTAATGGTCTGTAGGAAGGATAAGAGGAGCAGTGGTGGTACCATGGCCTGGTCGGAATCCATGCTGAGTGGGGGGAATTTTATTTAAAAAGGAAAGGAAAATTTTTTTTGAAAATTTTGGGGGGAAAAAAGGGGTTGGGGATTTTTTTAAAATGGAATAAAATTTTATTTGGGAAATGGGTGAAAATTGGAGGTTTAATTTTGAAAATTTTGG